>NC_136809.1:23054306-23166806 GCF_951216825.1 Electrona antarctica
AGATGGAATTTTAATGTGACAACGCACAGTTTAGCTACTCTTCAGTCAGGCTTTAGAAAACAGCATGGGACTATACTACTACAGCAATGAAAGTGATAAATGATGTATTGATGCTATGGATAGCAAACAGCCCTGTGTATCATGTGTATAATAAATCCACAGACATTCCCACACACAATCACTACATGGGCAAGGAACTGTCTCACTGTTAAGTCTCACATACTGTAGGTGAAAAAAGAAACATGGCCTGCCTATAAATGGGTGTATCGTGCTTGTTTATGGTTATGTCTGAGCCAGAGTGATTCGGCTGTGGTGAGCCAGCTAGATAATATAGGATATGAAGGATCCTATGGCACCACTTATGCTGGGCACATTGTACCATTGTGTGCTGAAGTTTGTCAACAACTTATAAATCTCAATAATGTTACTTATAAGAGAGGTGGGCTGGTCCTGAGTCACACTGGTCTCACCTCTTCATTTATAAGGCCATTCTGAGACAGATGCCATCATATTTATGCACATTCATTACGCTGCAGTACAATAACATTTATCATCTCAAAATATTGTACTGCTGGCTGTACAAAAAAAAAAAAAAAGCCTTCCAGTTGTCTGAGACTTTGGCCTGGAACGAGCTTCAAAGACAATTGCAGGAACTTGTATCAATTTTAAAGCTAGGGTTATATTCATGAAGGAAAATGAAATGCAGATCTTTAAATGTTTTGCACGCACGCACGCACACACACACATTCATTAACTGGATGATTTTGGGTGTGACAGTACAGTACAGTACAGTACAGTACAGTACAGTACAGTACAGTACAGTACAGTACAGTACAGTACAGTACAGTACAGTACAGTACAGTACAGTACAGGGACCCCCTGGGGACCCCACACGGTAACTCTGTCATTTCTCGACCGTTTCAGTAGGACTGACCTAGAATAAATGTTGATTAAATATCAAATCTGTGTGAATGTGCAATGTGCTGCATGCGTGTTATGATTGATGTGCATCACAAGTTGGAATGGATTATTTGCACAATTTTGATAATGTATCATATTCTGCACAGTTTCTGATTAATTAAGCACTGCCAGTATGCAGACTATGCACATAACTACAGCAATGCAGTGCACAGAATGGATTAACAGCGGTGGGCAAAGATGAATAGATCGCACATTTTATCATTTATCCCATCTGACACTTCTTTTCATCATTTCAAGATGGAGACATGATTTTCCCATACATACACTGCTGATGCACTGCTGATGACAGCAGGATTGCCAAACAGAGTGTGGGATTTTAGCTCATCAAAGGCAGCTGAATGTGTACAACAACCAAAAACATGCTTTAATATGAATAGATGGCAGTACACATCCTGATTTCTCACTATTATAAATTATATATAAACCCATGTATTTTGAACCTTTTCAAAGTTTCTATTGCCACTGTTGTTGGAAGTCCACCAACTCACTCATAACTAACAAATGTGAAGTCATGTCAAATTATACTTCCAGCTCAGAAGTTACAGGATCGCTACCGCTACTGCCACTGGTAACCACCAGTGCTCATGGAAGGGAATTATATTCAGGAGAAAGGAAAAAGTATGATCAAATCATGAAAAATAATAATTCAGGTGGGTTTGGAAAAGTAAAAGTTAAAGAGCTGTATTACATTTGGGCTGAGACATTAAAATACACCAATACTTGACAGCTTGTGCCTTCAGAGGAAACAAAGAGACACAGAGTAATTATAAGTATAATTCTAAAATGGTTCTATTTGTACACTCTCAGTGTAGACCAGTAAGGGGTTCCAGATCAGACATTGAGAAACAATGTACTCCGTAGTAAGATGGTGCTAATTGCGCTTGCTTGAACATTTGTTCTTTTCGGCAAGCGGCATCCTTGTACCATAAATTAGGCTTTAAGCCTCACAGAGAGTGGAGGAAGCAGGGACACAATCCCCTGGGAGTCTTCACCAACTCCTCTCTCCTCAACATCTTGATGAATTCCCAGGCGTGTGTGTGTGTGTGTGTGTGTGTGTGTGTGTGTGTGTGTGTGTGTGTGTGTGTGTGTGTGTGTGTGTGTGTGTGTGTGTGTGTGTGTGTGTGTGTGTGTGTGTGTGTGTATGTGTGTGTGTGGGGGGGGGGGGAATAACCAGTAAGACACCTTAAAGGCGAGAAGTGACCGCAGGGCTGAGACACTCTACCGGAATAATGTCACTTCAGTTGAGTGGACAGACGGTGAAATCTCTACCGAAGTCCTGATGTCACTCGCTCATCCCCTGGTCCAGGGCTGTAGAAGTTTCATATAAGCATTGTGGTCCAAAAATAAATAAACTGTCTCAGCGATATTGTCAGGGAGGTGTCTCTGTGTCGTCACAACAGTCAGTCAGTGATATTTGATAGCGTCTGTTTATAGCGAATTTTTATATAATTCGACGGCAGTAACATTAGTGTTTTCTCTCAGTCAGTTGATTCTTTATATCCATATGAGTCAAACCACTGCGATCATTTGTTTATTTTTGGAACACAGTTCTTATTTAACGCGATAAAGTTGATTCTCTATATCCATATGAGTCAAACCACCACAATCATTTGTTTATTTTTGGAACACAGTTCTTATTTGACAGCTTGTCAAATAAGGTAGCAGGTAGCAGCGTGACGGAAGCAGCGTTACAGGACAGCGTCACTGCTTCTGCGTTCAGAGCGTGTGACGGAAGCATTACAGGCTTCCTGCACGTTTTCATAGTAACAGCGACAGTCGGATGGATTTGACTGGAGTGCGACCTCCTTTTGAACACTTATGCTTTGCGATGCCGTCCGCTCACCCAGCAATTTCTCTGAAAACGGAGATATAAAAGCACATTTGATTGCTCTACACAGAAAGATGATAACTATTCCAGTCAATAGCTTTTATCTAAAATGTGTAACCAATTGCTGTCTGCCAGTATCTCACTATAATCACTGAAAGTCACTCTGGGTAAGAGCAACGGGGAAATGGCTAAGATGTGTCAACTGATGTGACTGTCAATTTCTACTAACACAGAGCTTCACTTACAGTAAGACAGTGCAGTTGTAAATGTAAAGTAATGCCGGTTTTAGAATAACACTAAAACCTGTCTTGTTTTATTCTCCTGCTATAGTTTGTTTTCGTCGCACTTCTTTTGTCCCTGAATAGATTATCACATTTTATTGTACTCTGTCATCCATTGTATACATGTTTGTCAAGCCTTTTAACACTGGTTTTGCAATATCAATAAAGCTATTATTATGGGCACTGAGTCGGTCTGATCTATTGAAAAGCGGAACAGTCCAACTGTGACCGAACGAACAATAGACTGATGAATACTGATAATGAATATTAATATTGGATATTTCAGTGTGTTTGTTCTACTGTAACTCTCTAACTCCTTCTGGCTCCCAGCATGGCTCCATCAAACACTGTTGTATCACAGTCTGGCATGCAATCAATACATTCATTATCGACCATTCCCCACTTTCCCTTTCTACCAGCTGTTCCCACACAACGAAGCGAGCTGCAATGTGATTGGCCGACATCCGTTTTTTGGAGGTAACAGTACGAGCCACTTAGAAAGCTATTGGTGACACTTGAATTATCAACTAATCCAGCTGATCAGCTGGCGGTTTGAGCACCCTTGGCAGTGATAAGAAGTCAGCGCCCCTGCTTGAAGCCACTTTGGGCCGGATGAATTTTCACAGAGTGCATCTTTTAATAATGTTCCTGCTTGGATCAGTAGAACTTTAAATTCCTATTCGTCTGTAATACAATGAAAACTCGTTTGCCAATGTTTTTTTTATTTTTTATAATTTTTATCCCACGATTTTGTAACCCATTTTTCACCCCTGTGTCAATTATCTAATGTGATCCTGGGCTCTACACACCCTCCGCCAACCTAGTCCCCATATATGGGGGACATGGGGAGAGCAACGGACTTGAACTCATGCTTCCTTCATGCCTGAGTGTCCAAGTTGCTCCTTTACACCTGACAGGGGGGAGTTTCCCTGGTTGGACGTAACGCATGGAAGTAGCACGTTATTCCAACCAGTTCCTTTCCCCTCCATCAGGCGCCCCGGCTGGCCAGGGGGAGGCAGTTTAGAGACCAGGATTACTGCATGTTTTTTGTGAGGGTACCTACCCTAGGGGACACGGGGAGAACATCCACACAGAAAGGCTCGTTCGCCAACCCCGCCTCGGGTATGGGCACTGATGACGCGGAGGAGGAAACACGCCGCCAGCACCCACAGCGCCCCGAGCGGGAATCGAACCCAGGACCTTCTAGCTGTGAGGCGACAGCACTACCAACTGTGCCACCGTGCCCCCGTTTGCCAATGTTTTAAAGAAAAGAAAATACAATTACTTTTTTTGGTGCATTTATGTTGTTGTTTTGTTATCATTAAAATCTTAGTGCTTTGCCAATTATTTTGGGGCCCACTTGCAATATTCTCAAGATCCACAAGTGGCCCTGTCACACTGCCACAGACATGTGTGAAGAAATGTATTTCCTGTCCTGGTACAAGTATTGAAAGAAAATTAAAGATAACAACAAGGGTACTGTATATGCCTAGGTTAAAATATGGCTGAATATTTAACCCTGAAATGTAGTGTATGGAAGAGATGTTTTGTTTGATTTGTTTGATCATAGGGGGAGTTGTGGGAAAAAGCATGTTAGCAATAGTTCCAGGAAGTGAGGTGGCCAGGGGTTCCATTGGTATCAAAGACAGTGTTTGGTGGCAATACTAACCATAATCAGAAATTGATAAACCACAGAGTAGTGGGGCTGGAAAACTTTGAGATCTGACGAAGAAAAGTATGTCAAGAACAAGAACACAGGCTTTGGACAAAGGGGAACCTATAGCTATGGCCTCCTGACTTGAAGTTTGGGTGAGGAATATACTTTTCCCCCCCTGTTTGAACAATGCATTGTCTTTTTATTTCATGGCTTCATAGATGGGTCATTACTTGATTTTTGGAAAAGAAGATGTACAATTTTTCATTTGATTAATTTTGGATTACTTTTGGGATAACATTTTTGATCCTTGACTCATTGGAGACATTGAAAGGAAATTGCAGGACATACAAATCGGAGATTGAACATTTTCATTTGTACTAAATCTTGATTGAATTTAATTATTATTTTTGGTTAATCAAGTTTATTTCAGATACTGTACATAATATTGCACTGTGTGTGTGTGTGTGTGTGTGTGTGCGTGCGTGCGTGCGTGCGTGCGTGCGTGCGTGCGTGCGTGTGCAAGTTTTATTTTTTGTAGGAGAAAACTATCGCACACCTAGCAATCAGGCGTATGCACAGGTTCGTAGGCCAGTGGACATCAAAGAAAGCAATAAGGTACACCCGCACACTGTGTATCTGCTCGGCACAAGAGTATTGTCTTATTTAATGAAGCAACGTTTCGGTCACTCAGGCCTGAGGAAGGTCCCTAGTGACCGAAACATTGCTTCATTAAATAATTCAATTCAATTCAACCTTTATTTAAATTCTCGGAGAGACCATTGAGGGAACCCCTCATTTACAATGATGCCGAGATTACATACAGAAAAAAAAACAGTAATACAACAATATTAGTTACAACAAACCGTTAATACAATTATATATTCAGCAATCAGTTAAAACAGCAACATACAGGTGATGGACGGTTATTGAGTACATTTCTAAAATGACCAATTGATGCCAGGGTATTAAGTTTAAGTTCTTGTTGCAAGACATTCCAGAGCCAAATTCCAATACCGCAACTTTCACACTCGCTCACTCCCCTCGCGTCCTCCACTCGCTCCTCGGCTCCGCCCCCAGCGAGGAGGAGTGGAGGAGGAGAGGATTCAATGCGAGGACAGAGTGGTGGAGTGGATTTGCCTCTAGAATCGGAATGTACTCCGCTGTCATTTCAAAGCGACGGCACATTCCGCGATCACTTATGACGTGAATCAATTAAATTCAAAGGGCTTTATTCATAGATATATATCTATGGCTTTATTGGCATGGGAAAACATACGTTTACATTGCCAGAGCAAAAGTGGTGGAACAATACAGTGTCACACAGCTGGATCACTGGAACTCTGAACCCAGAGCCGTACAGTCTACAGAATAGACAATTCATTTTTGTGCATGTAACCGAGGCCAATGTGTATGTATTGGTAACATGTGCAACAAGGCTATTTCGAACCAGCCGTCCGACACGTTAAAATTACCACCGCTGAAATGCCCTTGAACAAGGCATCAACCACTACGATGAAATGTGTTCTATGAGCAGGGCCTGGCTGGAAACAAGTTCTTGAGCTTAGCCCAGATACCCTGGGTAAATATAGATTTCATTTCATTTCATTTCATTATTCCTGAAATAGTCAATAAGCGCCAGGATGCGCACACTTTTATATTATATGATTGTGAATGTGAAGGGAATTCCTGACCTGCCCGCAGCCCGCGTTCCTTTTTGCTCGTATAAATACCCCCCCCCCCCCCCCTCCTCGGACAGTCCCTCCTCCGACGGTTTTTGCAAATAACGGACACTATAACAGGAATTATTATAGGTAGTCTCTCTGACTTACATATTCAGTTCAGTCCACATATAAATAAATACATATTTGTCACCGTCACAAGGCGTCATTCATAGCAGTCTGTGCATTCAGGCATGCACAGAGAGAAATTAACTATAGCTTTTGAGGTGCGCACAATATAGCCTACTTTTATTATGCTTATATCACACAACGCAATAAAGCCAGTGGCTTGTTGTGGTCCTTTCACTTTCACATAGGCTATAGGCTACTGTATCATTCTGAAGCTCTGCTCTATTAATTCAGCGAAAATGTGTCTCTTCAACTGAACAAACAGCAAAGCTTTTTAGGTTTAATGTGTGTGCGTGCATGTGTGTGTTGGGTCAGCGACAGCGTCTCATCAGCCGCAGCGGCCGAGAACATGTCAGCGGCCGGCAGCTAGTGGTTGGGGGGGGGGGGGGCGGGTGCATAGTATCGGGTTTCAAGCAGTGTTTTCTGTGCCACATGTGGAGGAGGCGGACTTATGTCACTGGAGAAGGAAAAAAACATGTACACGTGATGCGGAAATCCGCAGCGAGGAGACAACATACCCCACCGAGCCTGCACCTGATGTACACTCGCTCTATGCGGTCTCGGAGAGCCCACTCGGCTCCTCCACTCGACTCCACTCTCCTCCTCGATGGGGCACTTTAACAATCGGAACGTTAACCATTTCCGGGTCAAGCTGGAATGACCCCGAGTGATCGAGTGGGAGTGAGCGAGTGGCCGAAATTTTGGGTATTGGAATTTGGCTCAAGACTCAGGTGCACCGATGCTGAAAGCAGCCTTTCCAAGTTCAGAGTTGGCAAAAGGGACCAGAAGGCCTAACCAATCACTGGAGCGAGTTACAATGCGACTAGGTTTCTGATGTAACATGGAAGAAATATATGATGGTAATTTCCCGACCAGGGCTTTATATATGAAGAGGTACCAGTGATTATTGCGTCTTTCAGTCAGAGAAGACCAGCCTACATTTTCATATAGGGTACAGTGATGCGTATCATAGCTGTCTCCAGTAATAAACCTCAGAGCCGAGTGGTAAACTGAGTCCAGTGGCTTGAGTGTGGAGGCAGCTGCAAGACGAAGATTATAGTCTCCATAGTCCAGTACGGATAGAAATGTGGCTTCAATAATCCGTTTTCTACAGATCCTGGGAAAATTTGCTTTAATAAGATAATACTCTTGTGCCGAGCAGATACACAGTGTGCGGGTGTACCTTATTGCAAACTTAGTGTGTTGCAATAACCGAGTGACTGTCCAGTAGTTGTGTCAAAGCAAACTTGCTTTTGTTTAGCACTTTGTTTGGTTGGCCCTCTGCCATGTGGCCTTCAGTGAGCAAGTTGTTCAGAGCTTCCAGCTGCCACTGGGTTGCCCCGTTTGAAATAAAGGGCAAACTCTGCCCAACCGGTAGGTCAATGCCCCACTGGGAGCTCTTAAACAATTGACTTGGACTGTCACTCCAGAGGCGTGAAGTAGACGGCAACTCGTGAATGCGTGTGTGTTGCAGGTCCCTGGCTGGGTGGAGCTGAGGTGCCATTAAGCTAATTGGGAGCACCTGAGTGTTCCTGCATGCCTGTCCAGATGTCAGTGTCAGCCGCACCACGCTCGGATTGTGTCTTTTGTGTTGCCTTTAATGCCTTATTTTGTTTTTCACTGACGTAGCCTACCCCACATTAGCCCAGTCACCCTCATGCACGTATGGTTTCTGACTTTCACACCTCATTGAAAGTGGTTCTCTTTTTTTCTTTTTCTTTTTCTTTTTTTGCTTGCTTGCGTGCGTGCGTGCGTGCGACGCGTGCATGTATGTATGTATTCTAGAAACAGAAGCAGTGGATGCTTAATAACCACCATGCAATCACTAATAACATAATGAACCATTGGCTCGTGCCTAGATTGCCTGAAGCAATACAGTATAGCATAACGTTTGACATGACTAATGTAGTAATCAACCAAATGAAACGTTTCATTTCATTTATAGATTTGGTATTTTGCCTCGTACAAAAGTCAAGTTATAGACCTTGTCCACGGAATTGCGTTGGGAACAGTTTGGGTCCAAGTTTATTTCCTGTCAGCTATTGATATACTGTAAACAACCACCGCAACAGAAAATAAACCTGGACACATTTATATGTTGGCAAGTGTAAAAAGGTCTAGTAAACCAATATTTATTCCAGTTACTATGGCGACATGCAATCTGCAAATGTCACTTGCTCGTGACACATTTCAAACTGAAATAGTAATAACTAGAAAAAGTGCTCCTCGGAGCACGTTCAGGTTTCCACCAGGTCAGGCAGGTTATTATAGGCCAGCAATGTTCGAAATTAAGTAATTATAGAGGTGAGTGGAATCTGAAGTTGAGGGATTAATGTTGAGGAAGTTATTGCCAATCAGGATGAAATAGGAAAAAGCAGGCAGGTTTGTCTTGATCACATGACCATAAAGATAATTTGTAACGATTTGCGTGATCTGAGTGATATATTACAAAAAAGTGTTTTGCTAAAAATCGCCCTCCATGGTGGCACACTGGTCGGTTCAGTTATTATATAGGTCAAAACACGAATTGGCCTGTTATAGTGCCACCATGAGACCGATTAGAAAATTGTAGGGTGGCATTTTATAATGGCAATGTGTGTGCACAAGTTTCACCACAATCGGACACTGCATTCATGATTTGAGGCATTGGTTCAAAACGGGCCACTTCAGCAAACTTTGGAAATCAGGATCTAATATGAAAATATCTGACGGATCCATCTTGATCACAGGACTATAGAGATAATACTGATTTGCATTATGTTTGGACAAAATCTGTAGGAGTAATAGCCAAAAATCTGTTTTGCAAAAATCAGCCTGCTCGTAGCGCTATAATAGGCCGATGTGGCCAACTGGTTCTGCTCTGGCCTCCAGGGAGAGTGCGTGCATAGTTTCACACCTATCGGTCCAACGGTGCCAGAGTTTAGCTGTTAACTAGGGGTGTAACGATATACATAGTAACTGTATCGAAATATCGATTTTAATTAAAAAAAATCTAAGTATATCGAAATTTAAACAGCAAATATCGTATCGTATCGTTTGACTTTGTATCGTATCGTTTTGCAATGGAAATAATCGGTCGACGGTATCGAATCGTTTTGCAATGGAAATAATAAATACTAAGTATTTGTGCATTGTATTTAGCAATTTTAAGAAGAAAAAGGAAAAAGATGGGTTTAATTACTTTTCCATTCCATATCGCTACACTTGGTCTATCGATAGATGTGTGTATTCTCTGTGTTCATGTGGGTTTGTCCACATGTTCAAATACATTGTCCATCTATTTGCCAGAGAATCACTGTTTACTTATTTATATCCATAATAATAAATCTTTCCCTTAAAGGGGAATTCCACTCATTTTCTTGATGATGTCATCAAGATGTGTTTCACCATGTTAATGATTTTTTTCAGACCTCCAGTTCTAGGAAACACAGAATGGGGGGACCTTTTTATTATTTCCACACAACAGCTCTAAGGTATATTAATGACATAGTAAAATGTTGAAAATGAGTGGTATTCCCCTTTAAGAAACCTGCAGTTTCACTCATATTTAAGGTATTTGCTAAATAGTTACTGTATCGATGTTAAGTCATACGTCTGTGAATCGTATCGTATCGCCATAATTAACCAATATCGTCCGTGTATCGTATCGTCAACCATGTATCGTGATATCTATTGCATCGCTGTTAAAATGTACCGTTACCGGATGGATGGATGGATGGATGGATGGATGGATGGGCGGACACAGGGATGGACAGGGATGAAAACATAGTCTCTGCCACGCCTTCGGCCTGGCGGACACAACAAACCTACTGTAAAGGAATTTCAGGATTGGAGCGTTGCAGAAATCCGTAAATGGCAGCAAACTGCTCCATTCCTGTTGAAATCTTAGAGTATATGTTAATAGAGACGGACGGCACCGGAAGGAAACCCTGAGGCGAAATGGACATAGTGGCCGAATTTGTCATTGCAGCGCGAGCCAGCGCTGGTCCGTTGACTATCATTGCGCACGTTCATGTTATTGGGGCATGACAAGTGAACGCTATGTTGCATACGTGAATGCGCGCAAATGGCGCAATGATAGTCAACGGCACAGCGCGTTCACGATTTGGCCCCATCCATCCCAGAATGCACTCTGTTCCTACCCGGAAGGAGGAGTGAAATCGCCTCATGCGCTTTTTAGCAACTTAATGCAAGTGGATGGGAGGAGAAATCCGGTGCCGTCTCTATTAATATACTCTAAGGTTGAAATGCATTGGCAGAATCCGCCCTCATAGGTAGAATAAAAGTGTGGTGTGACCGTTGCCCTAATGGCAACTTCTATCATTGGAGGCTTTATATACAGTAAGCTTTATACTATGATGCAGTTAGTGATTTTCCCTATTTTGTATTTATTATTATTATTATTTTGTACGAAGCCGATATGGCAACTATGTTCACAATACTGTCTCGATAATCACGTTATAGATAATCAAGTGTCTTTTCAATCATGTTCTAGACCTTTTCTTTATACTATGCAATCATGTTATCTGTAAATAATATGTATATTGCTTTCAAATCTTTTTTTTTTGTACACGGGTTGAGACCTTGTAAAAGCCCTTTGGGCTTCTTGCTGCACTCGGCTCACCCATCTATGCATTTTTTACGGCAAAAATAGCACATCTACAAGCATAAAATGCATCGCATCACAATGATCTCAACGTTGTGAGCTCGGAAATTGCTGTTCTCGTTATTCTTTGTACATCTGGTATAATAGTCCCCATAAGAAAACCATGTTATACAGGGAAATACTATACATAACACATCTGTTATATATACATTGGTATCTATTTACAAATCTCTTTTTCTGTGTGTGTGTGTGCGTGCGTGCGTGCGTGCGTGCGTGCGTGCGTGCGTGCGTGCAGTTCATGAGAGATGGTTTGTGTAGCCTACTACATGCACTGTATCTGTGTCCTCCCCCTTTACTTGAATCTGTCTGTTACTGTACATGCAGTTGTGGTCTATACTGAATAGGCACTAAACAACTTTCTACTGTATAACCAAGTGTCTTGGCATGTATAAATAATGCATATTATTTGTAAACCATAGCTCCTTACCAGAGCCATAGTCAATAGAACACTGGTGTTTTCCACTTGTCTCTAAGTCTAATGCCTTATTTATACTTTGTATATATTTATAACAGCTACAAGCTCACGACACGTCACAATGTGTTACAACCTGTGAGCTTGTAGATCTGCTATTTTTTGCTACGTGACACAGGCACGCAGCAAGTATAAATCAGGCTTACGACCGACCTGAGAGCTCACAGCTCAGACAGTTCTTTGCAGCTGCAACCGCTTTCAAGATGCATTGGAATATACCTCTATGTGTGCATGATGACACAAATGCAGGGTTCCTATAAATCTAACTCTGTGACACTGGTGGCAGTACTATCAGCCATAACAAGGCGGCAAGCTCCATGCAGGGTAATTGGCACATCTGGAAAATACCGGTTTAGTGGGAGAATAAAGCTTGAGAGCAGCCTAGATGATAAAATTGTCAACATTTACAGCAGATTGCACCATCATGGGACCCAGGCTGCGGTATACAGAGTACGATGGCCTTCACTGGGAAAACTTGATATCAACAATATTTCTCTCTTGCCTGCTTGTAAGATACAGGTCTCGGTTATAGATCTATAGGCTTAATTAACTTTCAGGGACGATGGCTTTAGTGTAACATATGCTGGTTTAATTACATTTTTGGAATGTGTATTTGAAGGGTGCAGTCTAAAATTGTGTGTAGATGGACTAATATTCTTAACAGTTTTCTTTCTACGGATGTTATAATTTCTAGGTCAATACTGCACTGTCAATTACAATTCAGATCTAAGTTAGACTAAGGATTATGTATTGGCAGTACACTGTTCAACAGCTACACTGTTGATTTTTACGTCCGTATAGGGCGATTAGACCTTGAGCAACCATTTATTTTTCACAACAACATTCAACTTTGCAACCTATTACTTATGAGGGTCTGTCTGGTTCCTTTCAAGTGAACAACCTTCTGCACAGCAGATGCTGCCTGAATGCCCATCCTCTCTGTGGTGGGGGAGATTATGTCTGTGGCCTCGGCTTGCGGACGAGTGGCTTCTAATATGGTTCATCCAGATCAAAGAGTGACACACGTCAGCAGGAAGTAGGGACGTGTCGGGATGCGGAATGTGGGACGGGAATGACGACACATTGTTTTGTTAAACCCTCTACAAACCCACAGAAATCTGGAGACCTCCCTCTGTAAAGAGGAACAGATCTGTTCCTCTCTTGACTCTATGCTCTCCTCTGTATTACTGCTGCCTTTCTTCCCTCTCACTCTGTATCTTTCCTCTTAAGGACTCCCTCTCGGTTTCATTGTTTTCCCCCTCACTTTCTCTCTGTCTCATACTGTATGTCCCATGAGGATTCACTTTTCCTCATATCTCTCTCTCTCTCTTTCAGTTCATTTAACTCTGCTGTCAACAGTGTTTAGACTTGGGCTAATGTTGCATTATGGGACATGGGATAAATCAGTGCTGTCTGTTCCATTTGCATCTCTGATGTGTCCCATCTCTGGGGATTCCAGGATATTAGAGTATCATGGCATGGAGACAGGTTTCCACATCAAACAGTGGTGTGTTTAATTTGCATTTGTTGGCAGAGAATTAAAGCAGTGGAAATAAGTGGAAACCTTGGAATCTTCTTAGTGCAAAAAAATAAATAAGAGGTTAAGTCAGCACACTTACTCTCAACCCTTTTATTTCTTCGTTCTCCATCCACATGGTCTTCATCAGATCAGGACCAGTTCAAGATCCACATGAGTGTTGGGGAAGCAACAACAATATCTATCCAACTGTAAATGCACAAAATATGTGTGTATGTGTGCGTCTGTAGTTCATGTATCTTGAGAACAGTGCGACTGAGGCACGAGGCGTGTGCCGACTTAAAACTCGGCATGCGCCTCACCGGTGACCTGAGGGAGTGCGGTGCCCTGCGTCGAGCCGGTGTGTGGAGGATGCACTGAATCTCTGTGTGCGTCTGTGCACCTATAGCTATCAACACCTGCCATACACGTGAGATTTCCTTGAGGACCTACACAGTGGAGCCTGCATGGTAGCCTAATTGGGATGCATGCAGATCATTCCTAAGTTCAGTCAGACAACTCACAAATAGATTTAACCAATATGTATTATAGAATGAGAATACAAGTTTGCATATAATATTTTATCTTGGCGTTCGGCTCTGCTACATTTTTCTCCCTGCTCGGCACAATCAAACACCATCGTTAAACATTAAGAGCAGGGAGATAGATATACAATAAAAAAACCCATGGGGAACATAAATAACAGAGCCCACCGGTGGTGCTGGGGTGGTGGTGGGAGCAAACATCACATAACAGCAACCAGGAACCATAAGCAGAAGGAAGGCAAGGACTATCTAAAGAGGACGAGAAGCGAAGACCGTACGGTGGACGCCATGTTGCTCCCTGGAAGGAAAGAAACATGCAGTTGAGACCAGGAAGTTGTACATGCCCAAACTTGTGCATGTACAACTTCCTGGTCTCAACTGCGCATGTTTCTTTCCTTCCATGGAGCAACATGGAGTCCACCGTACGGTCTTCGCTTCTCGTCCTCTTTAGATAGTCCTTGAAGGAAGGCAGGAAGAGCATGCAGTCTAGTGAGCTTAAGTAGCCTGCCCAATTGGTCAGCTGAATGCCACATCAGCGAATGACATGTGGGCCTTGCACACACTAAGTACACCCACATAAAATGCAGCATATTAACCCCTTGAGTATATGAATGCGCCCTTGAGCATGGCATGAACCCCCTCGAATATATCTGACTGAACTAACTCCGTAAGCTACGTATCATTTGTAGCACATCTGTGAAAGGGGTTTGTATGAGTCATATGAACAACCTCTATATCCGTGGTCAAGATATCTACAATGTTGTTTTCCAATTTGAATACATTTTTATAATTAGCAGCAGACTTCAAAGAAGTACTGTACATCACACGGAGGAAATTCAACACCTCAGATGTCTGGTATACACTTTTGGAATGCTTTGTAGACTGCTTTTATATTCCAGCGGTTTTCCAGCGACTGTGCACTAACACACAAATAATCCAGTATACATTTGATGATGTTTATATAAGCACCCAATTTCGGCCTTTATTTGTTAAGACGTTCTGGGCAGTATTATGCGTGTCTTAAGTACCAGGTCTTATTACTTAACTTAAGACCTGGAGGCGTTATCAATGCCATTTGGCTATTCTGAGTGGCCAAACAGCATTGACCACACCTCCAGGTCTTAAGTTAAGTAATAAGACCTGGTACTTAAGACACACGCATAATACTGCCCTATGTCTCTGAAGCTTATTTGTCTTTCAGCAGTTATTGGATGCTTTCCCCTGTGTTTAATCTGATACATAGCATACAGTTAATAATGGTAGATAAGTGAACATTTACTGTCTTAATGTGTGCATTGGGCTTGTGAAGGCATGGATCATTTCCTGTTTCTGTTCCCACTACCAGGTTTGGATTATTCTGTAATTAATTAATGTTTGAAGTGTGACAGAACAGGAACGTTCTAATACTGCTATTAAAAGCCCAATTTCACCAGGTTACATTTTCAATCGAATTATTAGGTGCTACCATATCATTCACAATCTGGGTTTCTTCTCTTCTATTCATATTACCAATACCTGGAATTCAGTGGATCTTGTGCAGATACTTTAAATCCTCTCAGCTTTGGGGATTATTTTAAGGGGTGACGCTTGCAAACGGTAGCAAATCCACCATGATTGATCCTAAACCTGACTCACTCTTAAACCTGTGGTTATGGGGAGAGGTTAAGCGAGGTAAATTGAGTCTGGAGATAAGTAAGTATTGAGATATTGTTGCTGTTGAGCTGAAACCTTGTATCTCCATATTTCTCCACATCTTTTTATGTTTTTCTCACTCACTCACTCACTCGCTCGCTCACTCACTGAGCCATGTCAAGTAAAAGTTGCGGGGGAAAAAGCTAAAATTGTCTGTATGGGTCAAATTGATAAGTGGAAGATTAATATAACATACTGTCATGTTTTCATGCAGATCTCTAATTGACATATTTGTATGCATATTACAGTACTGAAATGGACAGCTTTGCTATTTACTAACTATATTTAGAGTGCCGTCATATAGGCTATATATAATTTAAACCATTGGAAGCCTAAAAATTTGAAATTGTACTTTGAATTGAAATTTGTCCCTACTATGGAAGTAACGAATATTGATAACAAAGTTTTAAACCAGCCATTGTAGGTGTGATATTATTCAAGGTTGAGTAACTACATGGCCTATTTCTTACCTATAAATATCTAAATAATTTACAAACAAGCTGCTAGAGACGTCTCCTCCCTGTCTGTGAGCTCTGCTGCTGTGCACAGCTGCTAGCTTTGATCCACTCAGAGCAGCGGAGCTCTCGCTGGACCCAAACTAGCGGGTGTCACTCATACCTTGAGCATTTAGTGGACGTCCGCACTCCGCATTTCAAAGTACATTTTCTCGCAGCTTCTGGTGATAATTTGGTGTTAGTTATCCAATTCTTGCATGTAATTCGGGCGCCCTTATAGGGTGACTCTAGTTTCAATTGAAACGAGTGAAAGATTGCTTTGGCACTGCTTATGCAACACAGCCTCCATCTGGAATCACTGAAGCAGTAGCGATGAACAGAACCAGCCACGGTTCGGACCAATCAGCGGTAGCTATGGAGGCGGGATCTACCAATCACCTGCCAAGTAGCTTGAAACAAAGGGCCCTCCTTCTTCAGCGATTGGGTTACAATGATCCCAGATGGAAGTAGTAGGTTACTGCATGTGTGCATGCAGCACACATTTGTGCTGCATGCACAATTTTACAAAGCTGATCTGTGATGTGACGTGTTTTGAGCATGTAGATCTGCTCATTTCTTCTAAGTTTGAGTACTTATGCGTTGGTACTCAAAGTATATTTGCTTATTTCCTTCCTGAATGAGTCATGGGTTCAAATCTGAGTACAGACAACTCAGCGAGTCAGCATAGTCTTCAAGAACGCTGCCCCCCCCCCCCCCCCCCCCCCCCCCCCACACACACACACACACACACAATTAAAACTGACCCTGTCACAATTATATGGTCAGTCTTCCATGTTTCTATGGCTTATTGTGCATATTATTCTTATTGCCTTCCTGCTTGGTCCAGCCTTATTGCTGCTTGCGGCGATATTTTTCTAGTTTTTGTTTGTTTTGTTGTTTTGTTATTTCCTAAACTAAAAATACTAAACACAATTGTCTTACTGACGAAAACTATTTCCTCTACAGTAAGTAACGCTAAAGACAACTTTAATGGGTCACTTTAGTGAGATAGTATTCAAAAGATAGTATTCCGTATACCTCCGAGATCGCGGGAAACTGTCAAATACAACATAGATGAAAGCCCAGTCTTCAAATGAGCTGCCTTATTGATTCTGGATACCACTTCCAACGAATGAATGAAGTGGGGGGAAAGGTATCAGAGTTACAATTGTGTTTAGTCTGCCTATTTTACCCTAGCAACAGTAGCAAATTCTTTCTACACTATATAGAAACACCCAACAAAGGCTTTCTACACCCTACCACCTCCCAACAACTGCTTACTACACCCTACCACCTCCCAACAACTGCTTACTACACCCTACCAGCCACTTTTACACCCTAGTGTTCACCTGTTACACCACATAAATTATCTAGCAACAGCCATTTTCTGCTACAATCCCTTTTGAACTGCTCTTTCATTTTCTTCAGTGTTTCAAGTTGAACTTCTCGTACTTTAAATGTTAATTCCTCTCAAATGCTTAATCTCTTCAATTAAGTTGAGACTAAATGGATACTTTTGACACATATTAACATATTTTTGCTTCTAATACATTATTAATATCAAACGTATCTACAGTAAAAAAAATAGGTTACATTATATTATTTATAAATAACAATAGCTAATTCCATTTGTGCTTTTTGACGGTAGTTGCAGCAGCACATGGCTTTAATAACATGCTCATTCCATCCAGAGCACGTCGGCTGTTAAAGATCTGTTCACGCCTCTGTCTCATCAGCAGCACATGAAAGTCAACAAGCTTCCTCCTTATCACTGTGCTTTTCCTCTACAACCGTCAGTGTGCAGATAAGGCTTGTCATTTGTGGTCCATTAGAAGTCTCCTCGTCCACTGCCCCTCTGATGCGAGCCACTTGTTGGCCAGACATTACCTCATGGCTACATATTTTGCTGCCCTTCACTCAAAGGTTTATTCCAGGTTAAAGGAATACTTGTAAATGTTAAGTCTGTGGAAAGTGTGAGTCTAGTTTTACACACCATGGCATGTTTTATGCATCATGACTTGAAACCTCAGTGAGTTTTCTTTTGTTTGTTTTGTTGTTGTTTTTGATACTGTGCATGAAAATGGATCCTTGCAGGTGCTTGAAGAAAGTTTTTCCAGTATTCATAAACAGATTTAAAAGTTAATGATTTAATAAAGAGGAAAATAAATACATAATGATCCATTTAGCTGTCATGATTGTTTGTCATTTAGTTGTTTGTCCTTGCCATGAAGCACTCAGTCGATACATAGCCTACCGTTAATTAATTTTTTCACACACACTGGGTGGCTTGGTTCGCATGTCACACAGACTGCAGAGAGAGACCAGGGAGTGAAGTGCCGCAGCAGGCGGCAGGCCATGAGTGGAAGATGATTAATAACATGATTTATTCATATCAGTTAATTACATACAAATAGACTTTGAAGGTACATTAAGTGTACAGACTTGACTTTTTTGTGTCAATTGTACAGTATAGCACAAAATCACAGCATAAATGATCTCACAACAATTAACATGTCGAGAAGGTCAACTACTCTTAGTTTAATTACTACTTTTTAATTCAATTTGAGTAATTAATTGACACTATTTCCCCTGTCAGTCCCAATTTCAAAACACAAGAAGCAATAATGGCGAAGAGGCAGTGTTTTTCAATTTTCATGGATTTAACCACTAACATCAGCTCACCTTTATTAGTGACACTTATACCAAATAATAATGCTACCTAAACAATAACGGTATGAGATATTACACCAGCAAATGCGTTTTTCCTTCTTAAATCTCATTCGCAATGACATTTGATAGATAGACTGCCTTCAGAATAGTTACGTAGTGCCCAAAAAAAATACAACTCTGTCTGCCCAGTGTCCCCCCAGTGCCCCCCCAGTGCCTCCCCAGTGCCTCCCCAGTGTCTCCCCAGTGCCAGTGTCCCGCCAGTGCCTCCACAGAGCCTCCCCAGTGTCCCCACAGTGCCTCCCCAATGGACCCCCAGTGCCTCCACAGTGTCTCCTCAATTTTTGGGACAGAGTAAAAAAAAATCCTGCTTGGGGCGCCAGATTGCTCAGGACCGGCCCTGCGTAGCGACAGCACTGAACCATAATAGCATTTACAGGTGGCTGCAATTCAGAACTAACCTGACTCCGCCAGATGGCGCAGCAGAGAGTACACTGTGTTCCTCACTTGAGGAACACAGTGTACTCTCTGCTGCGCCATCTGGCGGAGTCAGGTTAATTCAGAACTGGGAGCAGGAGGGAGGAACACAGTGTACTCTCTGCTGCGCCATCTGGCAGAGTCAGGTTAATTCAGAACTGGCTTATTGTTCAAATCAGCTTCATTCTGGTGCTATAACAGGCCAATTGTTTTGGCTATAGACAAATTCAGAAACGGGTCTCATGGTCGCAGCTTACGTATTTAGAGTAATGGTTGAGACGAAGCAGTGAGAGGTCTTAAAACGTACATAACGTCAGTCTTACTCTTACCCAATACCCAATCTTTCTGTTTTATGAACACAAGGCTGCTGTACTTTATACCTCATACTAAGCATTTAAAGTATGAAGTATAAGTATAAGTATAAGTACAGCAGCATTGTCTTTCAGGACCTTTCACTGCTTCGTCTCAACCATTTCTCTATGGCTCTGGTCTTAGCCACCACGAGTCACCAGGAGTCTTAAACCGTAGGTCATACAAGACATGTGATCAAGGAGTATGATTTGTCAGATAGCCTTTATAAATTTGCGGGCCCTGGATAGACAACCCCACCTGCCTGGTGTTGCTCTGAGGAGCACACTTTTGTATCGTATTTTTATTTTATTTTCACATTCAGTATAACCTCTTCCAAGTATGACTCATCTATAGCATTAGGACTCATGGTTTAATCCTCTTTTATTTACTCTCTCAAGCATCTCAAGGCAAGCCACCTCTGCAAAGCAAAGGTTTAATTCCTGGCTTTGATGAGGTTTCAACATTATTTATCTCTGGTGTCAGGACTTCATGGTTGACTGGTGGAAAATGCCCATATTTAGAAAAGGAAGGAATACATTTCTACACCAAGAGAGCTAAATATATTTTTTATTATCACATTAACTTACTGTGGCTTATTTTCAGTGAAGTGTTTAGTTGTCTGTAAATGTAACTGTACTTATACATTAGTTTGTGCAGCACATGTATGGGGTACAAGACATAATTCATTCTGGCACTCTCACATGACAACATTCTCCTTTCACGCACACACGCACGCACACATTTACATACATAATGTTTTCACTCTGACACTCTTACATTCTCCTCTTATAAGATAACATATAATGCATTTTCCTGTATGTTGGTTCATACTATAGGACGGTCATAGGTTCAGGATTTGTAGTGCAAAAAGACAAAGAAGAGTAGACTAGCTAGGATACACACATTCTCCACTTACATGCATACATTCTCTGTTTACATATATTTTCACTCTCACATACATTGTCCTCTTGAAAATGTATCATTGTGAAAGGAGAATGTGTACTGTATGTGAGAGTGCCAGAATGAATTACTGCCCCTCATACAAACATATAGTTTGGTGAGCCTATCACATCCACAACCTTTTCATTTCAAATACCTCAAGACTCATGCCATTTCCACTGCCTATATACCCTGGTCCTTCTGTCTCTGCATACCACCTGATAAAGCATAAATGCCTCAGTAATAATCTTTTAGAAAACGAAACACATTATTAAACTCAGCCGTGGGTGGGGTGTCTTTGGTGTTTTCTTACTTTTACATCACTTAATTAGCAAAATAAATGATAAGCACATGTTATGCATTGAACGTATAATGGGGGAATGCAACCCCTGTGGATATAAACACTTTAATGCTACCAAACACAATATGCTATCTCTGGAAAGCAGCCCAGACTTCAATGGCTCCTTTTTTCTCTCACCCCAGGCCATTTCACAGAGAGTTTCTACTTTATTAATTTTTTATTTACTTAATTACATCTAAAAGATGAGCTACCGTACGAGTTGTCATTTTCAGTACATTTGTGGCACCTCTGTATAACCTTGCCGTGAGGCAGTAGCCCTGGAAATGGTATATCATTGAGAGAATGTGACTTCTCAGGGCCTTCCCCTACTGAGGGGATACCACTGAATTAAACAGTTGAAATAGATTTTTCCTATTTCCACAGACAGTTATATATTCTTTAAATAAACACTCACTCATCCAAACAAAACAAACATTTTTCTGAAAAACATAATATGTTGCTATATCAGTGGTTAACAAACTTGTCAAGGACCCCCAAAATTATATGTATTTGGCCGCTGGCCCCCATCTCAAAGATTTAAACACATTTTCATGATTTTTCTAAAATAGCGTGTCTTTTTGATTGATTGATTGAAGTTTTTATTTCACAGTATGGTACATTTCAAACGAAAGCACAAGTCAATACAAATACTGTTACTCTGTGGACGATCCATGATAAAGCATTACACTTATTTACAACAAGGTCCACCTGGGTCCACCAGACGTACAAGTATACACTTCTATAAAAAAAAAAACAGGAAATCAATATTAAAGAAAGTAACAAAGGGGAAAAAACATGTACAGTATGGGGAGAAAGGGGTGGGGGGAGCTCAGACTCAATTTACAGGGGCCAATTTCAAATTGCAGCCATCCATAGGTGCTCTTTGAGAGCGGTTTTGAAGGAGTCATGGGATTCACATGTCTTAATGGCTGTTGGTAGGGTGTTCCACATTTTAGTCAATGGCATAAGCGCAAAATGAATTTAATTCCTTGTTTGAGCCAAATCTGAGTTGCATGTGGTTTATTGAACTCCCTCTGGTATTATGAGTGTGGACTTCGTTGACATTAAGGAAGTATTTAGACAGGTACATGGGTATCTTGGTGGTATAGCGAATCTTAGACCAGACCCATTGCAAGATGCTGTACTCTGTCGTCAACCCTAAGCCATTCAGGCCTATCAAAATGGGCAGTGGTGAGGTGGGTTCGGGGAGTGAGGCCAAGTAGTAGCCTGGCCAGTTTGAGCTTGTATATCTGCTATTTTGGAATAGCCAAAGTAGCCTATATAAAATATGGTTAAAGTGATTAAAATCTAAAATGACACAGATGCTTTCCCGGTTTGAAAGGGTGGCCTGCTGCGTTTGAGCATTTTTGTACAGTATGTGCGAGAATTATGTGGCTGTGTTGCGAGAGTTGTAGGGGTGGTGTTGGATGCAGCAACATGCATTTGTAAATTGTAATGTTTCCGTAGCACTTATTTAGAGTTGTTATCCCGTGTTCCACACTCAACCCATACTGTGGCTATTCAAGTCTACAGTGGTTAAAGCCACCTAGAATATACAAAAATCATTGCAAACTCTGAGCTATGATTTGCAGGGCATTTAAGCTGACCTTCTGCAGTCTCTCTCTGAAGTTCCCCACTGAGCAATAGCCGGCTATTAGACGTGCGTCTAAAAATGGGATAAAAAACGTCTAAAAATGAAAGTTTTTTAGACGTCTATTCTTAGATTAGACGTTGATTAGCGGTTGTTTAAACGTCTATATATAGACCGTCTATATATAGACGTCTAATCAACCGCTAATCAACGTCTAATCTAAGAATAGACGTCTAAAAACTTTCATTTTTAGACGTTTTTTATCCCATTTTTAGACGGCCCTTTAGACGAATATTAGACGTCTATTAGACCAAGAAATGCTCAGTGGGTCCCATATGTCTAAATGAGAAATTACACAGGGGAAGGAGCTGCAAACAAACGGAGAGGCGTTGAACTGACGGAATTAGGAATTAGGTGGGTGGGTGGAGGGTAAAATGGTTATTTTGAAAGCCTCTAAAAATGCAGGTGAGTATGAAGGATTATCTCTAACACAATGAGAATATAGTTATCAGGATGGAGCACATTGGAAGTGTCATATTAGGGATTTTAACATGGGGATGACAATAGCAATGTCAACCTTATAGGACTGGATTAGTATGGTTCCATTTTTACATTGGTAAATCCTATGGGGGATGTGTTACACATGAAGGAAATAAAGAGAAGTCGATGCCACTATACTTTTACCACTCCACTACTTTTACTTTTACCACTCCACTACTTTTACCACCCCACTACTTTTACTTTTACCACTCCACTACTTTTACCACTCCACTACTTTTACCACTCCACTACTTTTACCACTCCACTGCTTTTACCACTCCACTACTTTTACCACTCCACTACTTTTACTTTTACCACTCCACTACTTTTACCACTCCACTACTTTTACTTTTACCACTCCACTACTTTTACCACTCCACTACTTTTACCACTCCACTACTTTTACCACTCCACTACTTTTACTTTTACCACTCCACTACTTTTACTTTTACCACTCCACTACTTTTACCACTCCACTGCTTTTACCACTCCACTACTTTTACCACTCCACTGCTTTTACTTTTACCACTCCACTACTTTTACCACTCCACTATTTTTACTTTTACCACTCCACTACTTTTACCACTCCACTACTTTTATCACTCCACTATAGAGCATTTTTCCCATAGACAATATTTTGGACCAAACAAATAATTACAAAGAAGAAAAACAACAACATTTCTAATTCTTTGTTTGGCCCAAAACATTGTGTTTATTGTCAAGATTTGTCACGACAAGAGTTGTCCGCGGCGTAAACGTCTTTAAATAAATACTTTCTGAAAAGTCTATGAGGAAAATGAACGGGGATTTCTTTTCCGGGTCTCTCGAGGGGGCGGGACTGCGACGCTCTATAGTGGAGTGGTAAAAGTAGTGGAGAGATAAAATTATACTTTTATCTCTCCACTACTTTTACCACTCCACTACTTTTACTTTTACCACTGCACTACTTTTACTTTTACCAATCCACTACTTTTACTTTTATCACTCCACTACTTTTACTTTTACCACTCCACTCCACTACTTTTACCACTCCACAGTATACCCATAACTTCTATGCTACAGTAGGCCTATAGTTTGTTTTTATGGGTTGTTTTTTCTCATCTTGTATAGGGAGTTGACTGTTGAGGGAAGGTACTGTAGCTATGTTATTAAAAAACAAACATTAAGCTTCACTGTGCAACGTGCACAAGACCAAGCTATAAAATTGCCAGCATATTTGCCCTCTTGGAATAAAATATTTGATTTTGCCATTGTGGCTGCAGAAATAGAAGTGGCCTATAATTTAAGTTTGACCAATTTAAATTGCCATATCATCCAAACTGGAAGATTGTCCCCATGAGTCTCTCTAGTTGACCTTATTTCCAATTAAAGCAACTGCCCCTCAAAATGTCTGTGTCCAACTGGAATTGCTGGATAGAGAAAATAACGTTGGTGTCCCTTCCTTATAATTTATCTTCCCTGAGGCATGTCAGGAAGTGATTTTACATTGATTGGAAGTCACTAGTCCTGCAATTTAATTTCACTAATTAGTGGTGAGGTTTGTTAATTAGTGACACCACCTGGTGTAGAAGCTGGTTGGAGAGAGAATCTGTAAAACGTATTGGACAACACTCAACCGCAGCCATTCAATCAGTTGAGGCAGGTAGTTATTGCCCATTGTTTACAGTTGAATCACCCCATTGGCCGTACCACATGACCTTGTACTGATGTTTTACATGCAGGCTTGGCTATTTAGTCCATTGTCTCAAACTGTCTTCTCATTTATCGGTTGAGTTTATAATGTTCTATATAAACATGTCATGTAATTTAACTTTGATAAAGGCCAAGTGTCCTAAATATGTCCACAATAAGAAGTGTGCACATTCAACCCTCTCACTTGTGCTGTGTGAGTGCCAGGCTGGGGATTGAGCAATTGTGAGTTTAATATGCTATTTCATGGCTTGGCTGTTTCAATAAGCTCACCTTACACTAACAACATTTGAACCCCCTCAACCTCAATGCCCAATTCTGGCCATGTCATAATGAGTGAATTCTGTGAAAATAGTAGATCTACAAGTTCATAGTTAAGCTTTTTGAGCGAAGTGAATAGAGAACCCTTGGTTAAGGCACATAGATAAAAACAACACACATAGATTGTAAGGTAGATTGCCAATGGTTACGGATGACTGTTTTAGTAGTGGAGTATCGCACGCAAGCATGCACACTATAATTTGGATGCAACTATCAGTGTCAAGGAAATGGCAAATGTTGCGGTTGGAAATAAGTATTATACAGGTTTTGTCTTTATATTCATATTATCCCCAGTGTTCTGGATAGTAGCTGTGAACATTTACTCCATTTACTCTGAGTGCTTCTCATTGTCCCCACCTAAAAGAAAAATCACAAAATCTAAGGGACCAATTTTATTGGTTCTGCTCATTCAGTCTCCTGTTGTGCTTTGATGGCTTTAGCATTTTACGTTTTTGAAATAACCTGCCAGCACTTTGCTTCAAAAGCATGACAAAAGCTAAAGTGTACCATTTGAAACATTTCCAGTTTCTATTTCCATGCATCCTGCTTATTGTACGGTATATTTCCAAAATTCTCTGAAAGCCACAGTGTAAATGATGGTCTAAATCATTCTGAAAGCACTGTTTCTGAAAGGATGGACAAGGTTACATGAAGTTTGTTGTAGAGTGCTGTCATTTGATGAATATTTGCATTTACCGGTAGAGATGTATGTCCTGTAGTAGGTACAGTACAGTATACAGTGCATGACTAGCAGAGCTCCCATTCACTGTGAGTTCTAATGTTGAAAACCATTGCATATATCTAAACAAAAACTATATTTACTGAGTGGCAGTGTTGAACACTTGGATAACAAAAGAAAGAAAAAAAAGAAAAGAGAGCCTCAAACTAAATTGTAAAATCAATCAATAATTTCTCAGAGAAAATTATTCTTTGTTTGTCTTTTAGACTCAATCCAATGCCTGATACATATAATTAAATCACCACATGGGGTAGTTTGAGCAATCAGATTTTCCTGTATGTTATTCTGTGATAATACCAGATGTACATTGTGCGCTTGTAGATCTGCTGTTTTTGGCAGAGATTTAGGAGGGAGTCATTAAATGTGAACGCCTGTGGTCTCCGAGGCTAGAGGCAAGACTAGCTGAAATGTGTTGTGTTTATTCTTGTGCACCCATATGCATGTGACTTCATGTCCATTCCTGGAGAGAACCTGGACTCGAGTTGACCCTTTTTGTCTTATATTGACCTTGTGAGTGTGCTATCACATCATCCTTTTGAACCAAAGGGCGTAGTTTTCCTAATTTCTAGGCTGATTAAAAGTTGGTAAGGTTAAGCTTTAATACCCTAATCATATGCTGCGTGATTAGTCAAAAGAGCTAAAAAGAATGTGTGAAGTGGTGCAACTCCGTGTGTGTGTGTGGGGGGGGGGGGGGTCCCTCTACTGTACTGTACTGTCACTGTACTGCACTGTAACACCCCAAATCATCATATATACAGTTAATGTGTGTGTGTGTGTGTGTGTGTGTGTGTGTGTGTGTGTGTGTGTGTGTGTGTGTGTGTGTGTGTGTGTGTGTGTGTGTGTGTGTGTGTGTGTGTGTGTGTGTGTGTGTGTGTGTTAGGCTGCGCAACAGTGACACTTGGTTGTGAAAACCAACCAAATGCTATTTTCGTGCTCGGACGGACCCAGCCAGCCAGCCAACCAGCCAGCCAGGGACACACATAGCTGTCTATAGGAGTGGTTCCACTCAAAAATAATAATAATAAGAAAAAGAAAAGTGGGTTGATAAATATATTGGAGTATTAAACACTTTAATTTTGAATGCAATTTTCAGAATGAAAAAGAGAAAAAAGAGAGGAACATTATGCTGAACAAATAACTAACAAAAAGGTGTATAAAAAAGAAAAACTATTTTCTGTTCTATACTATTCTCATTCTACTTATTGTAATTATCATGCTAGTACCTGGTAATTTTAAGTGCTACAGCGCATTGTATGTATGGACTGTAAAATTGCTGCGTCGGTTCAGGCAGTTTAAGTGCCTATATGACCTCTGGATCATTCCACCAACCACAGGGCTTCATCTGAACTCTGACATCCAAAACACCATGGCATAATCACAGGAGACATTAAGCTCCTCTGTCTAATCACAAGGCCATTAGAAATCCATTATTCTCCAGCAGGAGCCACACAGACGTGTCATTAACTAAATAAATAGAATATGTGGAATATTACTGTATGGCCATGATAAAAGCACTTCTCACTGTGGGTGCACCTGGTGTGGTCCACCGTCCATTACTGAAATCCTTCATCTGTGGGCTGGCTGTGGCCATCTCATGGCATGCTATTCTAATTGTGGTGCTTATTATTTACGAACCCACATAGTGTTTGTTTACATCGTCCGATGTGAACATAGCCATGATATCACACGTTTTGTGGATTACTTCGTATTTCACGCCAGGCGCAGCGTTTTCAAAGATTTCCACTCTGGAAGCTGGTTCCACTTTGTTGCGTTTTCAACCACTGATAATGGTGTTGCCGTCAAAACGGAATGCACATCTGATATTTGATTTTGCCCTTTTCTCTAGAGACGTGTAAACATGGCCCTAGTGTGGCATACTTTCACAAAAATTAGCTATTGTCTATGTAGTAACTCAGAAGTAATGAAAATGTATTATTTGCTCGGCTCCCTGAATGTACTGTCCAGGCTCTCCCATAGTACCGGCAGCAAAATAATACTTCAATTTGGGAACGCAAGCCTCACCCGTTTATCCAATAACCGTTGTACAGTAGTTTATAGAATACCTCCTGGGCCTGAGTACCTTCTGTGCCCATCAGAATACCTGTTGTACAGTAGTAGTGCAATGACGTGTGTACACGTCCTAACGCATCTTCAATGATATCAGGCAAGAGAATAATATTCTGAATTATTTCCTTTTTTTATTTCTGAGTGAGACTCTAACGCCAGGGCTCCACCAGACGCGTTGCGTCTCCGTCGCGTGCGTCAAAAAACGCACCGGTTCAATTTTAATGCACGCGTTAATGTCACGCAACGCGGGCAGTGGAGCCACCCTTCATTGATTAAAAAGGGAACATTCCCAGACGGGGGCGGAGACGCGACGCTGACGCGCCCGGTGGAGCCCCGGTGTAAGGCCACCGTACGCTTCGCTCTTCGTTCATATTAGCGTCCCGTTCACTTAGCTGTTAGCGCAGCAGAAAGAAGGCCTCGTATCTGCTAATCCAGGGCGCTCTCCATGGTTTTGATCTGATGGATATACTAAGCGCTTCATTTCTGACTTATCATCCGCCTCTCGTTCAAAATATGAATGCTTTGGAATATTTAGCGATATAATGAAAACGAGAGCAAGGTAAGCTAGAAAAAAAGTGTTACCAAATATTTTTGAAGGAATCCCGTCATTTGAATGTAGTCATTCACAATTGAATGACTACAAATTAAATGTTTTTTTGCTGGTGAAAACCGATTAAATAATCTCTAATCTGTATTATTTTGAGACCATTATGGCCGATATGGCCGATTCCGATTATGCTACAGATTAATCGTGCATCCCTAGTTTATAGAGTACCTCCTGTGCCCGTCAGAATAGCTGTTGTACAGTAGATTATAGAGTACCTCCTGTGCCCGTCAGAATAGCTGTTGTACAGTAGTTTATAGAGTACCTCCTGTGCCCGTCAGAATAGCTGTTGTACAGTAGTTTATAGAGTACCTCCTGTGCCCGTCAGAATAGCTGTTGTACAGTAGATTATAGAGTACCTCCTGTGCCTGTCAGAATAGCTGTTGTACAGTAGATTATAGAGTACCTCCTGTGCCCGTCAGAATAGCTGTTGTACAGTAGATTATAGAGTACCTCTATACCTCGGACGGACGGGCGGGCGGGCGGGCGGGCGGGCAGGCAGGCAGGCAGGCAGGCAGGCAGGCAGGCAGGCAGGCAGGCAGGCAGGCAGACAGGCAGGCAGGCAGACAGACAGATAGACAGACAGACAGACAGATAGAGAACATGTTGAATCTTACACTCATACCGGTCCACTTATTGCTCAGGTTGGCATGACCAAAACAATTCCATAAATGACATTTTTATGTTGAATTGGGTGAATAACCATGACATATGGAGGAATGTCCATTCAATGGTATTCTTATTCTGTGGACTACACTCGTTAACTCTCTTGAACAGAGTTGAAACTCTCTCACCTCCATTGGTTTGTTGTTATTGGGTCTCAGTGGGACACAAGCTTTAAGCGGCCCACAAACTATTCATGAGACATCTCAAATGATCTATGCAGGAATTCATTATTTTCCAAAGGCAGGCTATGCATAGGAGACCACTGTGGGGTATTTCCATGTTCTTAAAGGGTTTTGGGAAGGCGGGTGGTATTATCCCATAGTATTTTAAATTAGTGTGTGAGTGTTAGAGTTGAATGTTCATTCACTCAGGATTTTACTGTACGAGTCATTAGGGCCTCAGAAGGAAGTAGTGCATCTCTTTGTTTTCTTTAACTTTCTCCCTATCTCTTTCTTTCCCTGAAGAGGGAGATTTTCACCATGTTGGAGGCAACAGTAGACTTTGCTATAGTAAAACAAATAATCTTAAGGCACTTAGAGGACCATCAGAATGAAGGCTTTTTGTAGCTACAGTCCGACACATCCAGACAGTTTCTAACCAGCTTTTCGAGGCACCAGTCAGACACATGTGACATTCAGTTATCATTGCTGTTACTGCAAGTTGAAGGTTTGCTTGTTAATGGAAAGCAGAGGAGATGGAGATAGTATAACTTATACACTGGGAAGAAAAGGGCTATTTATTTATTTATTTTTGGAAATTGGTTGTAAAAGTGGAAAATTTAGGGATCTTGCTGTTCTACATCACACCAGCCTTAGTTTAAAATTCACTGTGATGCATGATTAAATAAATTAAATCAAACACAAATTGAGCACGTGTAGTGCAGTCGTGTGTAGCATCAACAGTCCTGCAAAGCACATTACTGCAGTAAACAAAGGTGTTTAGTATGTGACCAAGAAACACTGCAACAACAAGATTAAATTCAGTGCACCAACACCAAGCCAGCTGTTCTTTCCAGTGGGGGTGGAAAGAGAGCTAGTATATCCTACTTAATTTTAAGTAGTAGTAAATGACTCCTAACACTTGAGTATCTCTTTTGAATACTGCTCTGAGAAACATTTACGTGCTTATGGTCACAATGAAACAGGGCCAATTGAGCATTTCTGTATGGAGTATGCGGACTGCGGACTTTAAATACTGGTATATAAAATAAATAATGACGCATGGTTGGTCAATTGATGCCTTTAATTAATATTTAGATGTGGTCATGGATTAATGTGCCAAATGTGAACTTTGAATGGGACAAGAGGAGTTAGATGATGCTCTCAGCAGAATGCTGAACACCATAAATATGTATTTCATTTTCGCAACGGTTACTTAATCATTGTAATATCGATATCTAATGCACACAATGTTTACTAGCCACAAAGCTACAAAGCCATGCAGTAACTACGTTTTCGGACACATCAACTTATTTGTGTTTCCCAAAGGTCAAATTAGCCTTCGTGATTTTGGGGGATAAACAATTACCTAAAGAACAAATCATCTAACCTTTTTCCCATAGTAGTTACTGCACATGCTTTGTAGGGCAGTAGCCTATAGTTATTTGGTGTTGTAGCACACAGTGGTATACCTGGCATGCCAGGGCATAAAGTGGTTCTCAAAATGGGGCCCGGGGACGACCAGGGGCCCAGGGGTCCTCCTTACAGGGGGTCTCCGGCAAAATGTGTTGATTTGAAAATAGTGTTGCAAAAAAGGACAAATGGTTTGAATATTTGTTGAAATATTTTAACAATATGAACCTGGTATGGATTCACTGGTAGTAAATATATTCAGATGGGGGTCTGCGGCTGATCTTTCTATTTCTGAACATGCCGTAATTTAAGGGTTAACAACTAAATCCCTCTGCAATTTAATGATAGGCTACTCTAGAAAGTGGTGGCCATCTTTTCTTTATTAGAAAGCTTTTCCAATAATTGCCTTACAAGGGAAACAATGTTAAAAGCAAATGTGTTATCCTGATAATGCCATAACAATAATTACATGTATCTGAGTGAAATACTTATCTCGAAGTGAAAGTAGAATTAATATTTGAATGTGCTCACAAAAGTACAGCAAGCCTACATGAAAATGTTATTTAATTACAGTAATTTGTTATGCCTATTTTGAAAAACAATTTAAATTATGTTCTACAAAATGGTGTTTCATGCCACACCCGATATAAGTACAGTGATACAAATGTAAATATTTCGCTGTGATGTAGGACTATTGAATTGGAAATCAGTTACAAAAACAGCATCATAATGCATGCTGTTTCGCAGCCTAATGAAGATGCATCACAAGTAAAATAGCATGTTGTATGGCAGGTCATTGGTCGATTTCTATATGCACACAGAATAACTCTTCCTACTTCCGGGCAGCTTCCCTACTTCCTTCACAGGTGTTACTGGTGATACTAATGAAGGCTCTGTTCCATTTAGTGTGCAGTGGTTCTCCAACATTTTAATTTCAAGGACCCAACTCTGAGTGTACAGGTCCATTTGGTTCCATTTGTACACTCTCAGAGTTATACACACCCGTAAAGAGCCATTTGGACACTGGTGTAGCAGAGTGTTTCCAGTGAGCCATTACGCACAATAGCAGCACCCGTTTGAACAGAATGGAACAGAGCCTTCATTAGTATCAGCGGTAACACCTGTAGCGAAGGGCATATTATAGAGCCCATTGGGCTGATCTCACAGTGGTGATAGAAGTGGAGTTCAGCACCGGACAGCGCCGGGCACACCACAATGAGCAGTCAACTGTACACAGTATATTGTTCTGCATTAGGCTATAATATGGCAATGGGTGTATAGCTAACCTCTAGCCAGACCCCTATCCCAGAATTCATTGCCTTTGAATGTCTGGAGCACAATGTGAGAAAAGTGGTTGGCTGGATATCTCCCTATTAAAGTCTGATTCATTGAGGGGTGAGGATTGAGGGCACGGGGTAGACGACTACATTGAATTTCACTTACTCAAGCATAGGACGTCCTTAATCTGCCACTATTTTCACCGTGCTGGCACATGCCACATATCGTACTCTATGCAGAAACAACCTTTTAGATGTATTTGTTCAAAACAGATTAGGCTATCCCAAAAATTCCATCTTTTTTCACATTACCTTTCAAAGAAAAACAGGGATGTATTGTTGGAGACATGTTCAGTTAGCATGGACATGGCTGGTAGTGGAGTCTTTCAACGCTAAATGATTATTGCTCAACAGTGTGCTGCTGTTTGGGAACCGATCCACCACTTAGATGAGGGCATATTCTTTCTTTCTAATGTTCTACCAGGGCTAATCACGTTAGTACCAGTTGAATACAGAGCATGCAATGCACGAACAAAGACTTTGCTGGTTGCAGCGGCTTGACTAGAGAGAGACTGATTAGAACCAAGGGATCTGCTGTTTCTACCTGTACTGTATGTTCGCATGAGACTAATATAATGATAGCCTTGTGAGTTCAGTATCCTTGACTTAATGTGACAACAAACTCAATCAAAAGTCTGCTGTTACTAGGCAACATGTCAACCACTGAAGTTGTCTATAACATCTATAATATCTATCTATTAAATAAATTACCTCGACAAACAAAAACCCAATCATTTGTTTGGGAACATTTAAAACATTTGTTTTGAGTTTACACCATCAAGAACACTGTGTCATGGAGACACACCTTCCCTATTCAGTATGTCTTTGGCCTTTTCATTAAAATCCTCCAGTTTGAAAAGAATTATTAAGGAAGCCTTCCCAGTCTGTCTCTTTTTCTTTCCTCTTCAAAGTTCAATTATGTGTGCACGCACACGCGCGCTCACACACCACAGAGGGCCCAACCCAGCCATCTGTTAGTGTTTCTCCACAAGTCCACATCTGGATTGGTGACCACCTGCCATGTTAGCTGCAATGGAAACATACTGCCTGGACAGCTCTCAGAATAAGCCCATAATTGAACGTGCCCTTTGCAGATTCTGTTCCAGTTTGGGAACTCTCTGCCCACAACTTCTGGCAGATGATTAATATGTTTACTGAGCTAGAAATATTGACACCTGCTCAGGTAAAATGGGATCATATGAATATTAAACTATCACAATCCAGTATTTTACTTTGTATTGTATTTATTGTGAGCACTGCTGCTTTGTATTGTGTTTTGTACCATTGTTATGTGTTATGTTATGTGTTATGTGTTATGTGTTATGTTATGTGGTCTATTATTACTTTTATTATACTTAAACACAAGATAGGGTCTAATAATGGGTTCCCTGTATAAATATGTACTGTAGCTAAGGATAGCAAATTGCTGGTGTGCATGCCACAGAGATAGTAGAAAAAACACAGGTGTTACCAATGATACAATTTAAGGTGCTGTAACTTCTGTTCCATTCAGTCATAGAGGTTGCTATATGTAATTCTGGAATTCAAGGCTGTTACACTAAATGGAACGGAACTTAGTTACTATCATTGGTAAAACATGTTTTCCCTAACCTACATACATCTGTAATGCTAGATTGTCTAATGCTAGAATTGTAGAATTGGGATACAGACTACAGTGATTTGCATATATATTGAACAAAGCCTGGATATCGCCATTAAATAAGATGCTAATGTTGCAATACTTGACTGGGGACGGGGAATATATAATTAGGCTCTAAAATATTAAAAGTCCATAGACTTGGCTGGCCTATGATGTAATTTCGGAAAGCCTGCATTGGATGGGCTGGCGCGGCAGGCGCCCCTCAAAAAAAGATTTATTTTCATCTGAATTCCTATGATACCTCCCAATGTAATAAACCAAAACGAGAATAATGCATGTTTGATATTGTTGAGGTTGTTACAGACCTGCAGCTGCTGCATTGACTGAGTGAGGGAACTAGATGAAGACTTTGGATAATGTCTGCTTGACGTCTTCTATCTGAATGATCCTGTAATAGTGCTATTGATCCTATCTCTCTACTGCATCCGCTCCATTCTCACTTCAGCTCTCCAGTAATATAAGACCAAAAACTTCTATACTTTCTGGCAATAGCAGAGAGGCACGCACGCACGCACGCACGCACGCACGCACGCACGCACGCACGCACGCACGCACACGCACACGCACACGCACACGCACACGCACACACACACTAATCCAAGGGTTTTACATGTAGGCCTAGCTATAATATGCCCTTCGGTCCCTTAATTCCCTCTGCACATCATCGATACACAAATCTAATTCTCCCCTCAGGCAATCCCATTGTCATACAGACAGGAAATGGATATAAGTCAAACCTGTAGTCACTGTACATTATATTATAGTATGGAATGAATGGTCAGACACGGGCTTGTCCTGATGATGACAGAGTCTATGTCATTCCATGGATTAGCGGATGAACAGAGCAATGAAGTGATACAGTACATGCCAATACACAGCTTAGGATTGATCTTCTTAAAACCATAATGGGAGATTTCCCTTCATCCGATTAAAAACGTCTGACTGACCTAAATCAGTTCTGCTTTTCCCACTGTTAGATTTGGAAAATTATTTTACTGTATCTAAATATTCCCCCCGCCCCATGTATTTCCTTTATCTTTTATCTTTATTATTATTTTTCGTTCATTTAAGAGCCCTTTTCTTTGAGTTCAGTTCAAATCATCCTGTTATTGGACTAGTTCAATAAAGTTGGCTGTGTGCAGTTCCAGTTGATGACCATTGACCTTTAAGCTTCTGGGTCACAGCTGTCTAAATCAGACTAACACACTCTCCTGTTCTCAGCCTCGTCTATGAAATTCCATGGTATTGTGTCTGGTCCCTGCTGGTCTGAACAGCATGTGTGAGTACCCTGTTTTGTGTCCGTCAACAATAAAGAAAACAACCTTCATAATTAAGTGGAAATTCAAGTCTTTATGTTGATCTTTAATGAAGGATGTTACACACTAAATCCGCAGTGAGTGACTGTGTGTAAGATTAGTGGTACTGTGTTGTCTACTGAAGTGTGTCTTTCCCCAACACCCCTCCTTGCCTATCATCTTAATCCCTTTTAATCCCACATTGTTATCTCATCCCCCACACATTGACTTCAGTGTCTGGAAACATGGAGTGTATGCTGTATGTTATAGTCCAAACTCAATTGTCACCTTGTTTATTTGCCTTACTTAAAAGTAAGCCTATATATATATAATATATATATATATATATATATATATATATATATATATACATATACATATACATACACTAGAAAGTGGTGCAATTATAATGTAAAATATATCTGTATACCTTTGTAAACTACTTGTCATGGCAGCTGGTCTCCTCTGAACCGAGCATAAGACAAATCCAATGGCTTTCTAGCTGTGTGTGGGCAATTGGAATAAAACGCATCCTGAAACTCTTCTGGGAGTGTTAATGTCGTGACTGTCGTCACACAGTTCAAAGGTATTTACAGTTTCATCAGGCTGTTATTTGTGGCACAAAACAAGACAGCCGGGTAACACTAAAAGCCCTGCAGCTTCCTGTCTTTTGTTGGCACCATGGTGCACTTTGTCACAGAGGAAATCACGGCAACTACTGACAAGAGGGTTCTGCCCTCGCCCAAGATGCACCTTGTTTACAAAAAATGCCATTGCGCACAGCATGTAGTTCAGAACCCGGGGTCTGTTTAGTGATCTTAAAAAGACAAGTTCCATGCAGGATATGCTCGTCGTTATTGTGCTTTGGCGAATAACCCACATTGTATATTTTTCAGTCGAGATCAACATAGAAACACAAACAAACAAGACTGGATGTCTGAGGTCCCAGTCAAGCAAATATGAAAGCTTTTTCTCAACCCCTATTTGTTGTAAAGGATTCATAGCAAAGATGATCTAGCAAAACGCATGGAAAGTGATGAGTCACTGTCAGTGGGAGGTGAAGTGGGTTCTTAAACCCCAATGTTTTTTATGCTAATGCTGTCTATTCCTTAAGCGTTCAAGTCAGAGGGAGAATCATAAGCTGCTTTGTATTGCCTTAAGCAGCACACTCCTGTCAAAGTTTGAATATGCAAATTACCAATAATGTTCACAGCTTTTGAGAGTTCAGTGTTTTCTTACAGCAATTGGATTTAGGATGCAGGCTGCCCAATTCATAGCTCAACAAGTCAAAAGAACCGCAATGGTATATTAGTGCCATGGTTATATTAGCAAATGTTTACTTGTTTGTAGGCCAAACAGCGGACACAGCTAAGTTCTGGGGTACATTGCATTGTAATGCATTGCAGTGGTTATCAAAGTGGGGTCCTTGAAAGGGTTCCTAAATGAAATGAAATGAAAATTAGGAACTAAATGGACCCTTACAGGTCTGTCATTCTGACAGTGTATACAAATGGAACCTCACAGGATCAGTTTGGTTCCATTTGTATACACTCAGTGTTAATGGGGCTGTGGTTTAAATTGTACCATTCTGGGAGTCCTTGAAACCACTGATGTATGGATGGGGTTTCAATTCCCAGAATTGGTGTTCTATAGCCTACTCTCACAGTACGTTTTAACAGCGGGCAAGCATCGGCCAACACATCGCCCAATCGCCCGTTATCGCCCGAAAATAAGAATTATTTGTATATTTTTGGGCGACGATGCTCCGCCCACTTTTCGACCATCGCCTGTTCTTCCGGAAAATGTGTCTGGCTGTCGCCCGCTGTTAAAACGTGTCAGAGAGAGAGAGTTTTCTGGATCAGGGCATTGAAAATGCCAAAGGTGTTAGTGGCCCACCCATCTGACCACTTAACACGTGTCCGTGTTAACGTGTAGTACTTAAAGTAAATGTACTTAGTTACATTCCACCACAGGCAGTATACAGCAGTACTCTGGGACCACAGTTGGGAGCCACTGATATCCAGTCAGTGAAAACAAGGTCAAATCAATATTTACTGTGATGTTTCCACTGTTGACTTTGGCTTTTCATGGCTTTTATTTGCTTATCATTCTCCTGAGTGTTCCTCTTAGTGTGCTCTTCATGTTTTAAAGTCAAGGTTATAGGTCATTGGCTGAGGGCGGCAGGATAATCCAATCCTGACTTATTACACACACACACACACACACACACACACACACACACACACACACACACACACACACACACACACTGTGCATCGACACACAAATTCAAAACATACACATGGACATGTACCGTACATCAAACTCCCATAACCAATTCAATGTTTCCCACTTCCGTCAAACCTCCATGATATAGACTCTCTGGATAATTGTCACCCTTTTACAGAAGGAATCATTTCTGAATAAGATCTAGGTTGGGTATTGCTTTTCACGCGGGTAATTGCTGTCTGGGCTTTTGACTTGCAGAGTTCACCCGGGTCACCTGAATGGGAGGACAGCTGATAACAGACCTAAATGGGGTCTTGAGCAGTGCAGTAATTGAGCTGCCTGCGCACATCTAACCCCAAACGATGGGTGCTTGTGTTGGCAGGCTGGGTACAACCATCCCACCCCAATCTGAACTGCCTGATGGGTAATGGAACTGTCGATGTAGAGGTCATGATGTGCCACTCAATGTCTGCAGAGTTTACATTATGTTGCTGTGCATGAGAACTTCATGTGACCCTGGAAGCCCCTGAGACCTGTCAGTGTGGCTGGGTGTCACAGACATGCACTGATGATGGATGTTGTAGAGCTGTTGTAGTAATTATGGAAATATAACTTCATAGATTCAAATTATATGTCCATAACATTGTGTTTTACTCGACAAGTGAACCAGACCGTTTTCTGTAAGAATGATCTTATAATGTACTTATAAAGTATGCTTCCTCCTTACACAATTTGGAGCATGCTGCCTTAGTTACAATTTGCTGTCACTTGGATGTGATTTGGCCATTTTCTTACTGTGTGTAGGTCAAGGCTTAGTTTAACTTTAATTAACACATTTTGGTCAAGATTAGACCCTCTTAGTTTGGTACAGCAAAGTTAGTTTGTTTAAAGTTAGGCTGTAGCCTGTAGGTTGGCTAATATCCACATTTGATTTTCAATGTCAGAATAAAATAAATTGTATTACCTAGAAATTTGCAGAGTAATCAGATTGTACAGTACATGTACAGTAAGTGCACAGAGGTGTGTTTTAAATGTAAAAGGGCAGGTAGTGTTGCATTAGTAGCACGTCATATTGTTTTACCCCCATTGAAAGGAGGAGTGCAGTTGTCCATCTTGAGCATTGTTGCCTTTTTCCCTACAGAAACCAGACCCCTCTTTGGCTTGTTTTCCAGTCCATTTCCAAAGTGTCTCGGCTCAGTACCTGCGAGGTGTCCTTATCTTGAGAGAGAGAAAGAGCCAAGTAAATGCAACATCAAAGAGACTTTCATTCTTCCTCCATCTCTGTTGATACTTTGGGACAGGCAAATAACACTGAATGTTGACTCAGCTATACAGTATCTTACATCTGCAAATTACTTTTTCTACTTTTAAGTGCTTTTAAGTACTTTTCTAAGTTTCTCTCTAATCTGAGACTCCATTCATTTCTGTGCCATCTCTCGTTCCTTTGGAAAATACCTTCCCTACTGTAGGCCTATTTGTTTGTACTGTAAGTCTGTAGTAGAATAAGCAAGTCACACAAAACCACTGGATAGGCCTACTGCAGTTATGAATATGACCTGCATGCAATTAAATAATACATTAACTACCCCTAAATGTTTTATTGTCCACAAATAGAATATAATCGAATAAAACCCCCCTGTAAAATAAGGTCTCTGGTATGTCATACTGTAGCAGCAACAGAATTGGCATTGGCAGCTGTCGTTTTGAGTGGTCAGATGGGTGGACCGCGAACGCTTTCAAGTTTCTCAAGTGTGCCCTGATACAGAAGAGGTTGTGAACCACTGGCACAAATCCACTCCAAGGTGCTTGTGGTGTACCGAGGACTCGAGGAGGGATGAGTCTGTATAGAGTGTGATCTTCATCCCCACTAGGACATCAGAGCTGTTCAGATAGATATGGACAAGAACGCTCACATGAAGTATTTTAAGCCTTTGCCTGGAGATGTTTTGTTTGTTTGCTTTGAGACAAGCCATGCATGTCTTTTTTCATGTTATGAATGTCCCGTGTTAGAAGCAAAAATGTTAAGTAGTTTTCATCGATTAAAGACTTGAATTGAACATTTTAATAACGGACGCTAAACGTGTAGCATGGGAAACGTAGTTTCATTATAACGCTTTGCCAAACGAGTTCCGTTGTAAACGAAAGTGTGATTAATTAAAATAGCCTTGTTGCTGTTCGGTGTGATTACCACTGGGCCATGAATCATCCACTATACCATCCTCCACCTCCGTCTCATCCAACTGAATAAAGGGGTTGGGTAGAGGGGGGTGGGTGTGATTTTCAAATTAACTTGGGGTTAATTGTTGTAGCAGGTTTGATGCTGGTGGAAGCCATACTGCATCATGTGGAGGTACTTTGAACTTCCAACTACTTTAGAAAGGTTTCAGTTCAGCAGCTTGTGTCCATGCAAGTTCCTTTGCTTTTCCACACATGCCTTTGAGTTTAATTGCGAGCGGCTGTGGTCGGGTAATTACGACACTCTATAATTATCTTGGAACTCCGTACACAGTTGGCTGTCAGACTGCCGTGTTCCTTTACTTCCCGGTCACAACGTCTCTGTTTAATACTCAACTAGCCTCGGTACCCACATGACACATTTCCTGGTCTAGGAGAGTAGGAGTGGGAGTGAACTACAGTGCAGAGGGGCGTCACTTTCCTCCACTGATTTCTACCAGGGAGGGGAGGGGCAGAGGGGGGCAGGGGGGGCTCTGATCGGTAGTCGCCTCACAGCTAGAAGATTCTGGATTCCCGCCAGGGATGCTGTGAGTGTGTTCTCTCCTCCGCATCATCAGCCATACCCATACCCTAGGGCCTAGCCTATGGGGTTGACGAAAGGGCCTTTCTGTGTGTTTGCATGTTCTCCCCGTGTCACTATATATAGGTAGGTACCCTCACAAAACACATGCAGTAATTCTGGTCTCTATACTGCCTCCCCCTGGTCTACAGGGGCACCCGATGGAGGGGAAAGGAACTGGATGGAATAACGACACGCTACGTCCTACTGGGAAAACTCCCCCTTGTCAGGTGATAAGAAGCGTGCTCACTCCTCATGCATTGAAGGATGCATGAGCTCAGTTCGGGGTTCTCCTCAGGTTGGCAAAGGGAGAGTGGTGCCCAGCATTACAGCTTAGGCAAGTAGCACCGGGTGAAAAATGGGCTACAAAAAAAATAAATAATAATAATAATAATAATAATAATAATAATAATAATAATAATAATAATAATAATAATAATAATAATAATAATAATAATAATAATAATAATAATAATAATAATAATAATAATGCTGCCTGCCTATAGTCTCCCTCGCAGCATTACTTACAGGTAGTCAATAAAACTTTGCAGAAAAGTCCTATGTGATGGGGGGGGGGGGGGGGGGGGGACACACACGCAGGCAGCAAAGGTCAATCGGGAGCGGGACTATAGAACCATAGAACCACCATTACCATCCTAGGTGCCCGGACCGCTAGGCCAGCCCGGGCACAAACTTTACATTTTCAAATGAGCTCAACTATCCATTCATTTGTACAGACACATTTTCTGTGCAAATACATGCTTCCAAGAGAAAGAACGCTATTGATTTTGGTGACCCCATGCCCTGTCCTCGCATGGACCATCAGGCCACACTTTGACCATGCAATCAGCTTTACAATACATGTATATACTGTAGGTATAAAACTTTGCTCTGTATCATGCCTAACAACAGCGTTTAGCTGTTCTAAAATCATTGTACACCACACAGGCCATGTGTAAACATATGGCATAGTAAGACAATATATTCATGCCAAACACATTTTGTATGAGTTTGATTATGAGAAAAGGAATTGTTAATAAATCCGATCCTTTTACACTCTTAAACACACTTCTGCCATTGGCTAAATCCTCTAAGAGATGAATTGTCACTAGAGATGAATTGTGTCATAAAATCCAACTCATATAAATCATCTTCTGGGGCCTGGAGCATGTTGCTCCAGACAGTCTACGAACAAACAGTAGATACATGGAAATTATCTTGGCAATTAAATGATGTGCCTGTGGAGATGCATGGCATTGTGTAGATGTCAATATCTCCTCAACCTCTGAAGAATGAGCTGGGTAGAAAGAGAACAGTCAGTGGAATACAATCATCATTGGTAAATGGTGCATTTATATAGCGTCTTTATCCAAGGCGCTTTACATAGATTGTGCATTACATTCACCCATTCACACACACATTCATACACCGATTGCGGCGGAAGCCATGCAAGGTACCAACCAGCACATCGGGAGCAATTTGGGGTTCAGTGTCTTCAAATCAAATCAAATACATTTTATTTGTATAGCACATTTAAAAACGACTCTCATCGTACCAAAGTGCTTCACAGGTCAAAGAAAAACAATACGTCTTGCCCAAGGACACTTCGACATGTAGCCAGGAGGAGCCGGGATTCGAACCGCCGACCCATGGATCATTGGTACACTGATTGCTCTGAACAGGCACCACTTAAAGCCTGCCAGCTGCACGGATGTGAGCGACACAACAAAAATACACTTTGAGCCCTTCCACTGGAACACAGAACACTGACATACAGTAATCCTTACTATTACTAATGATAATATCCCAAATACTCTCGCCTTTGACCACAAAGGTCATGGGTTCGATCCCATCATCCCGCGGGCACTGCCATCTCAGCATGGCTTGGGTGCAGCAAGTCGTGCGGTGGGAGCTGATGGTATGTGTTAGGCTTCTGCAATGCATCTCCCAGGAGTCTAGGACAGTGATTCTCAACCTGTGGTATGTGTGGTGGTACTTGAGTCCCTCTCTGGTGGTACACAGAGGAGTCACCCAAAAAAGGAGAAAATATACAAAAGTGGAATGATATATTTATTTTACTATAAGGTAGTTCTTCTGACCAAGCAATTGGTTGAAATGGGCTCTCCAGCCGTGCTGAAATGGGCATGAGGTTTCCCCAGTAACAATGCAGTGTACCTGTTGTGTACCTGAGCTACACATCAGGATGTATTCTTGCCCAAAACATTTATCAAACTGTAACCTTTAATTATTTCAGGGGTCAACCTTATTATTTGCTGACCAACATAACAAGACAAAAGACCCTCTTTAAACGGGGGGAACCTACAGTAAGATAGAAGACATTTTAAAATCAGCAGCATGCTGTGGCAAGATTGAATGGTCAACCGCAGAGGTTGGACAAAGGTATACGTGGTCCAAAGGAGTGATTAGAGCCGTTTGGAGATCTAGAAGATAAACATCATCAATCAGGAATTCTTCTCTTCCATGGGCCTGCCATCCCTGTAATCGAACTGGATTGATCTGAACCAAAGATGAATCACTCTTCCACCCTGAACAACAGCAGCAGCAATGGTAATTCTAGTATAGAGGTGCAAAAGGTGCAAAGAGGTGTGTAAGTTTGTAGTTCATGTATCTCAAGAACTGTCTGTCTGACCGACTTCAAACTCGGCGAAGGACCCAAGGGAGTGCTGTTCCCCTCATTGAGTCTGTCTGCTAGGCAGTTGTCCAGAACCGCTGATGCGATGCCCTCATATAGGCATATTATTGTCCAGAAACGGAAAGCACGGACTGTGCGCAAAGACCCGAGGGCAGGAGTGTGAAGTCGGTCGGATCAGCAGATCTACAAAAAAACAAACATATGGAGCATTATGTTGATATTATGATGTTATGACTGGCCTAGACTCCAAATGTCAGCATGCCTGACACCTAACACAATATATGGGCATAAAAGGACACACAGACAGACAGATACAGAAATCTACATGGGCATAAAGGGATGCTGCATCGTTCCCGACTTTCCCGTTCCTGAGCAGGTCGGTCCCGAACAAAATAAACACATGTTTTCTGTCTGTCTGTCTGTCATGGATTTACCTCACTCATGTTTTCATCTGGGGAAGAGGTTCCGTTGTGTAATCTGATACTGGCGAGTAAATGTTTCAGTTGGAGCCCAGTTTATATTGTAGAAGTGTAGCACATACAGTACATACTGTATTTGCCTGCCTGCCAGTGGCCACGTGACCATCGGTTACATAATGCAGATGCATGTCTGTCTCAATAGCAAGTAAGTAGTAAGTACGATGGAGGTGAAATTGCTTGGTGTGTTCACATCAGTGGAACTATACCACGCTTAGATGTGTAGGCACCACTGTAATTGAATGGCAAATTAAAATGGAAAGTCACAATGTCTGTGTCAGTGAATCAATTATGTAGTTAGCATCTTCGCAATTTACACTATTGTATGACACGAATGGAGCGTAGGTGTATTTTGACGCTTCTGTGAAGGGGGATTTGATCTGCATGTGTTCCATTATGCCACAACATAATTGGTTTAATATCAGAATAGGAATTCATATGGAAATGCACTGGGGTGGGGTGTAGCTCAATGTTTTATTGACCAAGGTAAAGACTCTGTGAATGTGTGGGTTTTTTTTATGTTCACTGTATTTATGCTTTTCTGCACACACATGTATGGAACGGTTCCAGGTGACTGTGCGTGTTTGTGGGCATCACGTGCCAATGAGGTATGTGTCCACTATTCAAAGTCTAATTTAATGAAGTGAGTAATTAATGCAGAGTAATTAATGCAGTAATGAATACTGCACTACTAACTCTGACAATGGGTAGAAAGTGTAACTGACACTGAGTGAGTGAGTGGCAGTGCAATGGGTACTGCATAACCGGAGATATGTGCGTTCCCAGCGGGCATCGATCTTCCCAACAAGCATCCAAATAGACCTCTCCCACAAATTGTAAATAGCCGGGGAGCGAGCACCAAAAAATTTAGAGGACCTGTGATGTCATGACATCCTTTTTATTTGTATTTTTTCTATTCACTTGGTCATTAAGGTCCACAGAATGAGAGGTCTGCTCTGCTGGAAATATCGCAAAACGTTTTTGTGAGACATAGACAACCAATATAAGGCAAGATTTCATCATACTTTAAGTAGCATGTGACATGTCAAACTAGGGGGTTTTCATGATTCTGAATCCATTCCAAGCATTCGTTTTGCACGAAAAACACTCCTTGGCCTAAATTCAGGCATATCCACTTTCCCAAATGTAGCACCTCATCACATTTGTGATGACGGCTATCGCCTTTTTTAAGCCAAGGAGTGTTTTTCATGCAAAACTAATGCTTGGAATGGATTCAGAATCATGAAAACCCCCCTAGTTTGACACGTCACACCATTCACATGCTACTTAAAAGTATGATGAAATTTTGCCTTATATTGGTTGTCTATGGTGTGGTATACGAAAATGTCCATAACTTTTTTTCGCGATGTTTCCGGCAGAGCAGACCTCTCATTCTGTGGACCTTGAATAGAAAAAACACAAATAAAAAGTATGTCATGACATCACAGGTTAATCCGTTGAGCTTTTGGGCCTGTGGCGCCCCGGCTAAAAGGAAATCATAGCCTGGCCAGCATTCATTTTCGGGTTTATGATCCGGTCGGGAGCGGATGATATCTTACGTCATGTTGTAGTTATTGTTTTGTAGTTCTTGGGCCCTCAAAGCAGAACTTCCTTTCCCTCAAACCGGAAGAAAATATTGTATATAGCGCCTTTTTATCCAAGGCGCTTTACATAGATTGTGCATTACATTCACCCATTCATACACCGATGGTGGCGGACACCATGCAAGGCACCAACCAGCACATCAGGAGCAATTCGGGGTTCAGTGTCTTGCATCGACACTATAACTCTGGGGAGCCCGGGTTCAAACTGGCAACCTTGTGGTTCCCATCTGGCCACTCTATCCCTGAGCTACCTCCATCTGGCCACTCTATCCCTGAGCTACCTCCATCTGGCCACTCTATCCCTGAGCTACCTCCATCTGGCCACTCTACCCCTGAGCTACCTCCATCTGGCCACTCTATCCCTGAGCTACCTCCATCTGGCCACTCTACCCCTGAGCTACCTCCATCTGGCCACTCTACCCCTGAGCTACCTCCATCTGGCCACTCTACCCCTGAGCTACCTCCATCTGGCCACTCTATCCCTGAGCTACCTCCATCTGGCCACTCTACCCCTGAGCTACCTCCATCTGGCCACTCTATCCCTGAGCTACCTCCGAAAGAATAATATCTTCCCAATAAAAGCGTGACTCGCTCTCTCATAGCCTGCGATGAGAATAGAATTTCTTAGTGGGATAACAAAGGTATACAGACGCTAAATAGTTTACAGGTATATTTATTTTGTATCTATCTATCTATCTATCTATCTATCTATCTATCTATCTATCTATCTATCTATAAATGCACACATGTCTACGTGTGTGTGTACGGCTGTAATCCACGTAACTCGAGAACCGTTCGCCCACCGACTTCAAATTCAACACACGCGTACCACACCACCACAGGGAGTGCAGTGACGGTGTTGAGTCAGTCGGACCCACGGTTGTCCAGAATCGCCACAAAAGGTCTGGGCACTGGGCCAGCCCAGCCCAGGCTCCATATACTGTATGGAGCTGACGGCTGACCTGTTCTGACATCACACTGTTGTTCTGTATGAATGTCTGTACGAAACACTGTCACTGCTATTCACTGGCGGCACCAATGGCTCTGAATTTGCACATGTGTCGCACATAGCTTGAAAAGGAGTGCAGCGCATGCGCACATGCCCTCTAGGCCGTACACAGAAGCCTGTGTGCTGCCTAATTGGCTGCATGGCAGCCAATCGGGCACGATGTCCTTTTTTGGGAAACACGGCATTATAGACATATTACTGTATACCACCTAGACTAGAGCACTAGGCTTTTGAATGACACTTCCAGACCACAACAGAGTTGTGGCCCTCTCTGCCTGCTTTCTACTAACGCGTCGAGTAACACACAGGCTGACAGCCATGCCATGCTGGCAGGTGCCACTGTAGTGTTGTCTGTATACCAATAGTTGTGTGCTATTTCCTAAATACCATATACCGAATAGAATAGCATTAACGTGTATTAAATGAATGAAAACTTTAGCGGCTACAGTTCAACTCGAGCCATTTCAGAACAACCGAGGAAAAATATGTGTGTGTGTGTGTGTGTGTGTGTGTGTGCGTGCGCGCGTGCGTGTGTGTACACGCTTGTATACTCTCTGATTTTGTGTGCACCTGTGTACGTGCATGAGACTTTTCAATCTCCACCCGTTCAGGGAACAGATCATTGATTTTGTCTGCTGTCGTTGCTGTGTCACCAGTAACAAATGAAAACACATAACAGGGAAAGATTTGATTCAGAAAGCCCCTAAATGGTGAATTTTGCCAACTGTGGGACAATTGCAACGGGAGAGTGGCTCCAGATTGATTCTAAACTACTGTGTCCAACTTTTTGCTGTTTGCTGATATAAGAGAATAGATGGGAAACTATTTCTAGTTAGGACGGATTCTTACATTGGCTGTGTGCCTGCTTTATTACGGTACATTGCCTGTGGAATAACAATATGAATGCAGTTCGCCAGTCATAAAATGTAATCTCACATCGACCACAAGCAGCATACAGATGTATACAGTGAGCTTGTGCAATGTAAAATTATTATCTCTGCCAAGCCGACAGGCCGGGAGACGCAGATTATGTTTTCTCCCATGTCTGTGTGTGTTTGTATGTCTGTGTGTGTAGCTAATCTCGCAACCTGCTGGACTGATACCTTCCCAATAAAAGCGTAGTTTCGCTGATTTCTAAAACTAGAGCTCTGCCCGTTGGGCATTGGCCTACTTGGAACGATGCAAGTTGGAAATGCATGCCCCACCCAGTTATTATGTCCATTGTGTCCATTGTATGCCCATATATAGTTATTTGCGCTACAAGACTGTGACAAAAAAAGAAACAAAGCTGAAACAAAGCAAAATGCTCATGGTTAACTGTTTAACCGCAAACCATAAGACATGTAACCATAACTCGTTCGTTAAATCGTTTTTTATCAAATTATTTTGTGAACTACCTGGTGTCAGTATGCAATCAATATCCTGGTCAGTGTCCTGTTGTCAGTATCGTTGTGTCAATTAGCCTGGCATGGCCAGACTGATATAACTGCAGATTCGCCTGGTTTCCAGGTGTCAATATTCTGGTCTATCCTGGAGTCAGTATCTTGGAGTCAATATCTTGGTCAATATTCTGGTGTTAGTATCCTGGAGTCTGAAGTGCAGGCATAGAGGCAGCTCTGTGTAGGATTGCGCATTCAGTGCCACAGTTCAGCTTTCGATGATAGCATAGGCACAGGTATATATAGTCATATTGTCATAGGCCTGCGCTCTCACAGTGCAGTGGAAAACATGTTGGCTGCCTGCTAAACACCATGATAAATCATAGCAGATTCTCTATGAATTGATGAATCAATTTCTTGTATTCGGACTGTGAAAAATAAAATGGACCCAGTATTTCTACTTTGTATCAAAATACTTTTTGCTGTAGCCTACTGTATTTTTACCCATCTCTGTTCACAGGGGACTTTGTTGATATGAATTAGTCGACCTGCACGTGCAAGAGACAGATATCACTGCCTCTGGCAGGCACCAGGAATGAAATAGAACCTCTCAAACTCATTAGAGATGATTCTGTGAAGAGCATCTCATGATGAACAGCTGACAGGAACTACATTACCATCAATTCTGTTTGACGCTAGCTTAGCAGAACATGAAACTGTAAATCTGGGAGTCTGAAGGTGTTTTTTCATGAACACCAATGAGTTGAGCATGCAATCAAAATACTAGTGTATTCTGTTCTTTGAGGATTTATTGGCAAATCACATCCCTGCTATGTTGCCAAAACACTAGCCCCATTTGGAACCTTCTCCCTCCGCTATACACAGTAGCTACGCGATGATCGAGGTCCCACAGCGTCGGAAGCCGACAGATGACGACACCGGCGAATATTGGCCAGAAATATTGTTGATTCTTACCTTTTTCTGCACATCATACCCCCCCCCCCCCCCCCCCCCCCAGGTGACGGGTTGAAACAAGCATTTATATCGACTTTTTAATCTGCCTGTGCATGTTTTCCCAATGCAATCTGAAAGGCGAATTCCGTACCAGTGCTTTTCTTACCGTAATCTTAAACAACCAGTAGTACAGGCAAAAAAAGGAAAAAAATAAAAACATTCAGAGACGACTGCAGCTCAGAGCATGCTAGCTGGGTCTTAGACTCATTCTTAAGCCCAAACCACACCGGTAGGAACTCTTTGCAACTCATTGGCCCTCATTTATCAACCGTGCGTACGCCAAAATATGGGTGTACGCCGAAATTACCGCAATTTTCGGCATTTACCATTTGCGCCAACGTTTGATTTTGAACTTGAGCCAAGACAAAAACCACGTCTGGTCGGGAGCTGTCGTACGCTTTGTCCTCACCTGTTTTTCTGTCGTAGAACAGCGGAGCAGCATTGTTTGACCAGCTGAGAGGCTGTCACAGGCATCTAAACATATGTATTCACTCCTAAAATGTTTATATAAAACTGTATAGGTATATATGGGCTAAATACATATAAGATGTGTCTTTGTGTCATATGAAATTAGTAGGAGATTTCCAACTTTACAAGTAATTAAAATCGCGCAATTAAAAACAATGTTTTGCCAATGTTGCAAGCCATTTAAACAGTGTTTTGCATGAGCGCATACATGCGAGGATTTGGGCTGTCTGTGCTGAAATATTTCCATGACGGGACGTTGGAGAGTAGGCTACTATAGGCTAGTGCAGCTGCGGAGAGTCCCAACGTGGGTAGCCTATACTGTAGCCTAATCTACAGCAGGCCAATGTCTTTCTGGAGTTACTGTATGTGCAATCTCCTCCTCGTTTAATAAACCTGACGCGTCGCTCGAATGCCAAATGTACCGTGCCAGCGCAAGTGGGAACAGGCAACAGCATCGGAGATAGGTAGGCTATACCCAGCCAGCCCACCACCACCAGTGCCCAGCCACTGCAGCGACTGCGAGGCAATCTAAATACTGTCGAACGTGCGGTGCATGGTCAGTTGGTCACGGTCACGGACGGACCACAGTGATAGAGAGAGACAGACAGACAGGACAGGAGGAGCACCTATGCAAAACAGCAGCGTGTGTGTGCCTATTTGTTATTTAATTCATGGTTCACAGGTTCAGGTTTTCGTTCACTAATATATCTTGTTGTATATTAAATTAAAAAGACTTTAATAATTTAATATACAACTAACAACACACAGTGACAGTTGCTTCTTGCTTGCAAATTGCGATATGTGCGTGCGTGCGTGCGGGGGGTGGGTGAGGCAGGCAGCAAGGGAAGCGAAGCGAGAGGAGAAACAGACAGGGTAGGCCTTTATACAGCTTTATTTAATTCATGCAGGTTTATTTATTTAAGATACAACAAGTTGCAAGTTGCCTTAGTTGCGTGTGCGTGCGTCTGTGTATGAGAGAGGGGGCAGCGAGGGAACCTTTTTTTTCTTCCTGTAACCATGGTTTCCAGGTCGTATGGCAGTTGTTCATGTCGCAAAAACGAGGGCGAGGCTTGATTTCATAGGGCGTGCCAGATAGATTTCAGCCGTCACATTTATTAACGTCGGAACGAAATTAAGGAAGAAACAGCTGTCTGCGATCACTTTGTAAATGCCGACCCGACGTGGGTGTACTACGAATCCTACACTCGAATTTGGGGCAGATTTTACACTCGATTGATAAATGAGGGCCACTCATTGGCCCTCATTTATCAATCGAGTGTAAAATCTGGCCCAAATTCGAGTGTAGGATTCGTAGTACACCCACGTCGGGTCGGCATTTACAAAGTGATCGCAGACAGCTGTTTCTTCCTTAATTTCGTTCGGACGTTTATAAATGTGACGGCTGAAATCTATCTGGCACGCCCTATGAAATCAAGCCTCGCCCTCGTTTTTGCGACATGAACAACTGCAGTACGACCTTGGAAACCATAGTTACATGACGAAAAAAGTCAATAAAAAAGTCACCCCCACTCTCATACACACACAGACGCACGCACGCACACGCAACTTGCAAGTCCAACTGGTTTGTTGTCGCCTATCTTAAATAAATAAAGAACGAACACCTGTATGAATTAAATAAAGCTGTAGCTGTAAAGTACCCTGTCTGTTTCTCCTCTCGCCTCGCTTGCCTTGCTGCCCCCCACACACACACACACACACACACGCACATACGGGCCGTGGCCCAGTCAGTTTAGAGCTGGCCCAACTGAGCCTTGTGCATGCAACTTTCTGGTTAGTAAACCACAGCATGCAAGCCGCCTTTGTTTTAAAATGGTTCCCCAAACCGTTCACAGTTCACACTTCTCTATCGGCCGTGGATGCGCCCCCCCCCCCCCCCCCATGCTAATTTGCCCAGTCAATCATTTGATCCGCGCTACGCGCCTGCCGTGTGTTGTTAGTTGTAGCCTATATTAAATTATTAAAGTATTTATTCATTTAATATAGCCTACAACAATATATTACTGAACGAAAATCTGAACCTGCATGTGAACAATGAATTAAATAACAAATAGGCGCACACACACGCTGCTGTTTTCCTCCTCTCCTGTCCTGTCTGTCTCTATCACTGTGGTCCGTTCATGACACCGCGACCATGCACGTTCATGACAATCTATTTAGATTACCTCGCTAGTCGCAGTAGTCAACTGACAATTATATAAATGTGCAGCCTAAACCAGCCTCATGTGGCACACTGGCACTGGTGGGCTGGCAGCCTGGCTGGGTGGTTTAGCCTATACCTAACTCCGATGCGGTCAGCGGTCCCCAATTTTGCGCTGGCACGCCGGCACGGCACATTTTGGCATTCGAGCGACGCGTCGGGTTTATTAAACGAGGAGGAGATTGCACATAGGCTACTGTAACTCCAGAAAGACATCGGCCTGCTGTAGATTCGGCTACAGTAGGCTACCCATGTTGGGACTCTCCGCAGCTGCAGCGCTGCACTATAGCCTACTCTCCAACGTCCCGTCATGGAAATATCCTCAGCCCAAATCCTCGCATGTATGCGCTCATCATGCAAAACACTGTTTAAATGGCTTACGAATCTAACTTGCAACATTGTTTTTAAATGCGCGATTTTAATTGCTTGCTTGTAAAGTTGGAAATCTCCTACTAATTTCATATGACACAAAGACACATTGTTGATGTATTCCTTAACTTTTTTTTCTTTTTTACATTTAGCCCATATACATACAGTTTTATATAAACATTTTAGGAGTGAATACATATGTTTCGATGCCTGTGACAGCCTCTCAGCTGGTCAAACAATGCTGCTCCGCTGTTCTACGACAGAAAAACAGGTGAGGACAAAGCGTACGACAGCTCCCGACCAGACGTGGTTATTGTCTTGGCTCAAGTTCAAAATCAAACGTTGGCGCAAATGGTAAATGCCGAAAATTGCGGTAATTTCGGCGTACACCCATATTTTGGCGTACGCACGGTTGATAAATGAGGGCCATTGTGTGTGAACATTTAAAGGTTTAATTTCATTCATTTTCATTTATTTTAATTTTTAATTTTTTTTAGGTTTTATGACCTCAATTACACCCAAACAACCTGAACTTTGAACATTCAGTGGATTTTCTGTGGTCATGGGTGTGTTCTGAAGCCTTTTGAGCTGCAATGAAAACAGACAAAATCCCTCAACAGTGACAACTACTGGCAAATTGTCATATATGGGATTTGTGGACTCTTACATCACAGTCCACAGGATAATCAGAGCTAGCCTGGCTCCAGCCCCTGAATCGCTAGCCACGCCCATTAAAAAAATATATTCAGGCGATTCAGGGTCTGGTGACGCTCTCGAAGGAGGTCTGAGACTCGTTTGGAAATCTGTACGACGAATCAGCGTCGTTTCAACTCGATGACGTCAAAACAACAGCGCCGTCCAGACACAAACAAACATGGCAGCGCCCTCTGATGTAACGTGTGATCGTATCGATCTGGCTATTGAAAAGGTTTTAAAAGAAATTCCAGGAATAACTTCCTTAAAACCACAACAACTTCGTGCTTTGAAGGCGTTTCTTCAAGGGGGAGATGTATTTGGTATTCTTCCTACCGGATTTGGGAAGAGTTTAATCTACCAGTTAGCTCCTCTTGTACTGGAGGAAATGGGTCGCGAGAAAGCCATTATCATCGTCGTTTCTCCCCTGGTTGCCTTGATGGAGGACCAAATAATGTGATTGGTTAAGGGTGAACCAATCGCCGAAGACTGCCTCTTTGTCAACGCCCATCTCAGAAACGGCTGTAGTAGGGAGGGCTTTCAGACTGAATAATGGAGTGAAACGAAATGAAAATTCAGGCTGAGTGTCAGGCTAAATCAGAGCACTTGTTTGAGCCAGAAAACCCCAGAGCACAGAAATTCTATACTGAATGTTAAAAGTTCAGGTTTTTTTGGGAGCAATTGAGCTCAGATAACCTAAAAGATCACACCCGTGTGAACTGAGTGGTGCAACTCCCCCCCCCCCCCCCCCCCCCCCCCCCTCTCTCTCTCTCTCATTAGCAGGCAACAGTGCAGCACTATGGCCCTCATTTATCAACCGTGCGTACGCCAAAATATGGGTGTACGCCGAAATTACCGCAATTTTCGACATTTACCATTTGCGCCAACGTTTGATTTTGAACTTGAGCCAAGACAAAAACCACGTCTGGTCGGGAGCTGTCGTACGCTTTGTCCTCACCTGTTTTTCTGTCGTAGAACAGCGGAGCAGCATTGTTTGACCAGCTGAGAGGCTGTCACAGGCATCTAAACATATGTATTCACTCCTAAAATGTTTATATAAAACTGTATAGGTATATATGGGCTAAATACATATAAGATGTGTCTTTGTGTCATATGAAATTAGTAGGAGATTTCCAACTTTACAAGTAATTAAAATCGCGCAATTAAAAACAATGTTGCAAGTCAGATGCTTAAGCCATTTAAACAGTGTTTTGCATGAGCGCATACATGCGAGGATTTGGGCTGTCTGTGCTGAAATATTTCCATGACGGGACGGTGGAGAGTACTATAGGCTAGTGCAGTGCTGCAGCTGCGGAGAGTCCCAACGTGGGTAGCCTACTGTAGCCTATAATCTACAGCAGGCCGATGTCTTTCTGGAGTTACGGTATGTGCAATCTCCTCCTCGTTTAATAAACCCGACGCGTCGCTCGAATGCCAAATGTACCGTGCCAGCGCAAGTGGGAACGCATCGGAGATAGTATAGGCTAACCCAGCCTGCAGCCCACCACCACCACCACCACTGTCCAGTGCATGCCACATGAGGCTACGGTTTTGGCTTCAATATTCATATAATTGATTTGACAGTTGACAGCCCAACCACTGCAGCGACTGCGAGGCAATTTAAATCGTCGAACGTGCTGGTCAGTTGATCACGGTGTCACGGACGGACCACAGTGATAGAGAGAGACAGACAGGACAGGAGGAGCACCTATGCAAAACAGCAGCGTGTGTGTGCCTATTTGTTATTTAATTCATGGTTCACAGGTTCAGGTTTTCGTTCACTAATATTTCTTGTTGTATATTAAATTAAAAATACTTTAATAATTGAATATACAACTAACAACACACAGTGACGCTTGCAAATTGCGATATGTGCGTGCATGCGTGCAGGGGGGGTGAGGCGGACAGGGGGGAAGCGAAGCGAGAGGAGAAACAGACAGGGTAGGCTACAGCTTTATTTAATTCATGCAGGTTTATTTATTTAAGATACAACAAGTTGCAAGTTGCGTGTGCGTGCGTGCGTCTGTGTGTGTGTGTGTGTGTGTGTGTGTGTGTGTGTGTTTGTGTGTATGAGAGGGGGCAGAAAGGCAACTTATGCAAGCGAGGGGAACTTTATTTTTCCTGTAACCATGGTTTCCAGGTCGTATTGCAGTTGTTCATGTCGCAAAAACGAGGGCGAGGCTTGATTTCATAGGGCGTGCCAGATAGATTTCAGCCGTCACATTTATTAACGTCGGAACGAAATTAAGGAAGAAACAGCTGTCTGCGATCACTTTGTAAATGCCGACCCGACGTGGGTGTACTACGAATCCTACACTCGAATTTGGGGCAGAATTTCCACTCGATTGATAAATGAGGGCCTGAATCTCTCTCTCTGTTTCTGGCACAACAGCGCCCCTACTGGTACTCATAGTCACACATGAGTCACACACAAACATAGTCACATAGGTTAACACGGACATTGCTGTTCCTTGGAGTGGTTGCACCACTCAAAAATAAATGTATGTCACGACCCCTATAAAACATCTGAGAACAGGCGGGGACAATCTTTACTTTTTGGATACGATGTGTGGAAAAAGAATCAACAATATTGACCAATATTTTCTGGCACCCTATGCTGTGGAACCTCATTTCAGAGCCAGCGGAGTGAGAGGTTCCGATTGGAGCTACCAAAACACCAGCAAAACAAGCATACAGACAAGCAAGTGCATGCATGCAAACTAAATGATATTTGGGGTATTTGGGGTAACTTCATCTTTGTAAATATCCCCCCAACCAATTATACATACTGATATGGAGAGAGCAAGGGACTCTGACTGCATGCTCTGAGCAATAGAGGAGTAAATTATAAGTGCTCACTAGAGAGAAACCACATGATGCTTCACCAATAATATATTCTGTGGACAAAATTTGCAGAATATATAAGTGTCCAAAGGTTACCATCCAGATAATGACTAAATAGTTACGGTGAAAGTTTTATGCATGCAAATCTTTAGAATATTGTTTCCATGCCAGTAAGACTTTTAAAAGTATTGGACTACAAGAAAGCTTTAAAGACGAGACGAAGAGTGTATATATTTGTATGGTCTGATGAATAGTTTCAAGTTTCAAATGCATTAGAAAATCATTGCATAATAGTATGAATTATGATGTTTCTTGCAGATTAAAGAGCACCACTCTAAGATAACTTTTAAAAAGCATAAATGATCAAACATCAAAACACTTTCACAACTTTCTATACTTCTGGCAAAGCTTGTATATGATCTTGGGATGAAGGACATCTGTTGCCTTTACGTCCGTGTGAAAGAATGAAAGCGCAAATAACATGCATTTTAAAACCGCTTTTAATATTTAATATCATATTGTCTATGTCCCTCAAACTTATTTCTAATGTTTTGAGCCTCAATCACCACTCTGATATAACCTTGTCATTTCTTTATGGACTTTGAAAGCAGTTTTAGCTGCAGTACCACAATGTCCTGAGGTGGTGGGGGTGCTGATATGCAGATTATTTAATATTTGAGTCATTATAATACTGATGCTAGATACAACCAGGCTTGTTTCCATTCCATGCCAGCTTGGAAAATCAACAATGGTGGACATTGTAAACAAAGTAGAAATGCAAATTTGGAACTGAAGACTGAAGAAGAGGAGAAATTATACAAAGTAGGGTGACATTGATGACATCACGATGAGGACAAAATCAGTCGAGCTGTTCCTGAGAGCAATTTGCATTAAAGCACCCATATGATATGAAAGCCTGATTGTTCAAAATTGGTTATTTGTGGGGGTAGAAAACACATATGGGAGCCCCAAAAACACAAAAGAAATTGAAAAAGTTGAATTGTATGTTATAGGTCCTTTAAGGTGCATTTTGGCCAAAAAGGGATTTGTTTTCCACCGAAAAAAAAATACTTTTAGTTACTCCACTGCACCCTCTACCGATATTGCCAAGAGAAAACCCTCATAGAGAATATTTTTCCCTTTCTGGCCAAAAAGTACCGAATTTCTTATCTGCTAGTCTTTCTCAGCACATGTACTATTATGTAGCTGCAGCAGTATACGCATAGTTTACGCATAGTTTCATTATATAGTAGATATTCCACTGTTGCTAGCCTATACATGTGATTTTTGATGACTATTTTGTATGTATTTGATGTATTACCATGCATGTTTTGTTCTTGCTTACTGTAAATCGCTCTGGATTAAGAGTGTCCTCTAAAAACCAAAATTGTAAATTGTAACACTCAGAAGAACCTCTTTGAGTCAATTCCCATCTGTGTTATGATGTTTGAATGCCTTTTCTGCCAAACTCTGACCTACTGTAGCCAACCACCTGTCTGTTCCTACTCAATTATTGGGACATCAATTTGTCATCACTTTTTTATTTTTATATCTTGGGACAGATATGCAGCTGAGTACCGCAACTATGTGTAGGTGTAGGTGTTGATTAGTTGATTAGAGTATGAGTATCAGTCCCTGAACAGAACATAAGTGTATCCTCAGCCTCTTCTGTAGCTTTAGAACAGCCCACGCAGGGCTGAACCCCCCCCCCCCCCCACCATCTCTCTCTCTCTCTCTCCTCTCTCCTCTCTCTCTTCTTGACAGGCTGACATCACAAAGATCTTAAATAAGCTGTTTGCTAGTAATCTGGGATCACATACAAAAGTGCTTGTTATTTGTTCAGGGGATTGATGAGTCCCATTCTGTGAAACATTCAAAAGAATGTTGCAGTCACATAACTGTATGTATCTGAGAATTTTGCCACACTCACTGATTAACAGGAATACTGGTCTAAAGTTTACAAAATGCTGCAAGTAAAATAAAAACATAGTACAACTTCTACTACTAAGATGTAAATAACAAAAATGCCCCTTATTTAAAACAGGTTCTTTATGTTGATGATGCAGCTGTGAAGAAGTAACCTGCATACACCTATCAGAACACGACTCTTGAATCTGAGATGTAAGAACAAAATATGAAAGCGAGGCAGATTCTACCTTCAGAAGATAACACCTGAAAAGCAACTGAAGTTGACGTGACTTTTCTCTGAACTGACTATAGTGCTCGATCTTATCTATCCTCATTACACTCCTGAATACAACATGAGGCTGCCTATAGGCTCTACTGTTGAGTATAGGCAATGTGATAGTTTCTTGCAAATTTGTGTATGATGGGCCAATGCTTTTCAACTAGTTTTCTGTGCTATGTTTGTTGTGGCATCTAATTAAGTAATTTAGAAATTATACATTTGCAAGGCAAAATGGGGGGAAAAGAACGAGAATTTCTCAATTTTCCTGAATGGCCATCAAGGTGCCATTGAGAAAAGCTCACTTACAACAGTAGCATGCTGTTGGTAAAACTGGGCAGCTCCCAGGTGTGATTGTGTGTGACTGTTTGTCTGAAGCAGGACACTGCTGCAAAAGGGCAGGCTTTTACAGCGAAAGTGATGTCCTCAAGACTTCAAGGAGAAAGATTTTGTTCAAAATATGCTTCATTCTCTAAATGCCACACAGAGACCAACTGCACTGAAGGTGAACCACACAACTTGAATACATACTAAATGAAAGGGTTCTGTGGATTAAAAACTGCAGGATATGTAGGTTTCCTCTGAGCAATCTCTCACACACACACACACACACACACACACACACACACACACACACACACACACACACACACACACACACACACACACACACACACACACACACACACACACACACACACACACACACACACACACACACACACACACACACACTCCTTCAGAGAAGAACACAGATGATTTCCTCGTGAAGTACGCATACAGCCTTCAGTCAGGGGCTATAATGTCGACTCCTGGCAGCCTTTACTTTCGGTGATAGGAATCGATACAGATTGGAGTCAAGAGGGAACAAATGAGTGAAAAAAAAGAGAAAATGGGTCAAAGATCCAACACCGCCCAGGGCAATGTCGATGACAGCTGGGAAGCATGGTGTGTTGTATTAGTGACATTTTAGGATGGACAGACAGCTCAGAGTGAATTGAAAATACAGCGATACTTGTTTCCTATTAGCTCCAAGACCTCTCGCTCCAGGATGATTTATGGTTTGGAGAGGATGGGACCAGGGTGTAATTTGGCAAGAAAACACCACCGCTGCCGCACGCACGCACATGCACACACACACGCACGTGCACACACGCGCACACACACACGCACGCACACGCACGCACACGTACACACACACACACACACACACACACACACACACACACACACACACACACACACACACACACACACAGGAAACAATATTGAGAAACTTTCTGAAAATAAGCATTTCATTCCGTTTTTGAAATTCATTATGTCTGCCACGGCTGAGGTAGTTATCTTCTAGTGGCAGCTAAATTGAATGAATACTGCAATCAGTTCTCATTGCCATTGAGCTGTGCCAAGGATTTTGCTGCACATCAGTGAGACGCAATTGTTCCTGTTGCCCGGTCTGTTTGGAACAGAAATGAAAATTATGTGTGCTGTTAAACAGTAAAGATAACAGTTTAGATGTGTTTCTGGGAAAATACTCAATCAAAATCTGTCAAAAGTCAATGTCAGCATAACTATGACAATGCATGTTTTTGAATGTATTGTATAATGAATGAATGAATGAATGAATGAATGAACGAACGAACGAACGAACGAACGAACGAACGAACGAACGAACGAACGAACGAACGAATGAATTAATTAATGCATGCATTTTATTTATATAGCACCTTCCCAAACATATAGTTACAAAGTGCTTTACAGACAGGTTAAGAACAACAATGATGAACAAAATGATTCTAATATTTCGGTTACATCATTTGCATGTGTCTTATCAGGGCTCAATTGAAATTCTAGTGTCTCGCCCGCTGAATGCATTAAAGGTTATCTGCTCCTGTTGAAAATGATATGGTACACCATGATGAGAAGCAATTAACAGTGGAGTGTGGGAGCATTTCAGAGAGGATGCACTAGATCTCTGTGTAGTGTGTACCAACGCTGACGTTAATTTCTTCCCACATCCCTGCTCTTAAGTCAATGAAAGACATTGCTGACTGACCTCTAATGTGCAAAAAGAAGAGGCGGCGCTATGTCGAGGTTTATAATGTGGTGAACCTTTAAGTGCATAACATTCAGAATACATTCGATTTGCTGCAAGAAGCTCCCAGATCTCACACACTGCATTTCAAAATGGTTTTGCTACTCAATGGTTTTGCTACTCATATTAGAAATCAAAATTATTCTTAATTAACTGTAGCCTATGACAATTAAGTGAAAAGGATTTCATCAAATATACTACCGGAAGGTGTCTGATGATAAGATGATACCTTTTAGGGTAATTGTTGTCATTGTCACTCAAAAAATCATCTGCACTATAACTATTCTTCACGGACAGCTTCGGATCAGGACGGATCAGCTTCACTGTACCAGTACTAAATGTATTATGTTCATTAGACACAGAAATAAATAAAATATAAAGGCATCTCACAATGATGTATTATACAATTTGCACAATGATGTTTTATACAACTCTTGCATTTGAATGTGTCCTTCAACACCAATTGACAAGGCACAGCAGGTGTGTAGTACGTCACACCCATTTCTGAGTCCAATTGGTTTGACTCAGGCCAGGTGTGACTGCTAAAATCATCCATATAGGCCTACAATCATCTTTATGTCTTTAAATCACTGTATGGAAAGCACTTCGAATTGCCTTGACTTCACTAACAAGGATATTAAGGATAGAATACACCTCTAACTCACATACATGTACATCTCCTCAGGGTAACACATGTCTTGTATACAATCACACTACAATCTTTCCATCCAAGTAATACATGGTTGACAAACTGCACCATTCAGTCAGCTGTGGTCACTGGCCCCCAGCAAGTTGACTTTAAACTATATAGGAGGAATCCGCCAGGCCAGTGGCCAACGTTTAATGAGACACATATGTCATTGTGATGTCTCAGTGCTTAACTAGACAAAGATAGTCAATAGCTCTGAGGTGACTGTCATGGAAATGACACACTGTCAACGTTCTTACAGACTAATCCCTATAATGGAATGAGCAATGTGGCTACATTTCAGCAAGTCGTGAGTTTACCATTTACCTGTGTCATTTAGTCGAACCATCAAAGAATATAGCCTTTTCACAGCAGCAGCAGCATTTTGATGGGCAAACGCAAACGGTAATGTTCTGGGTTTGTTCCAGCCGGCCTGGAAAACTCTACAATTAAGAATATACCTGCATGAAACACAGCTTCAGTTAAGGTATAACCTTCAGCTGGGTGTATGCAACATGTCTGCGGTGGAAAGGGGAAGGACTGCCTCAGTGCAGCTAAAGTATATGAATTTTGATGAGGGACACTAATGGAAGTGATGTTTCATAGAAGAATGGAATTTTGGTTATATATCCGTATTGAATTGATAGACTTTGCAATGCAAACATGTTTATGTAGAAAGGTGCTAAATAAGGTAGCATAAAGTGTAGCCTATAGTTATACCACTGTCAGCAAGGTGTGTGTCCAGGAACCTCAGCCACCCAATTTTGATGATGAACACAACAGTAGCCTCACAACATTTTGCAATGTTTACGATTGCAAAAGCCCCTCCCCCAGGCTTGCAGTTAAATGTCAAGGCTTATCTTAGTATGGAATTAACTCATGTCCTGCAATATATCACCCACGTTGAATTTCGTCACAGTTCACCAAGATGGAACACAAAGAGGATATCCCTCTTGGAAAGTCCTGGAGTAAGCAATACATCTTTTAGAGTCTTCGTAATTGCCCCTCTGTGATAGTGAAATTGCAGCAGGATACAAATGGACTCCTTTGAAGGTTGGTGAAACGGTAATCTTACATTCACTTTCATTGTTACCAGCACTCATCGCGGGCAAAGTAACTTTGATGGATCGCACAGCCAAGCCCCATTCATCAGAGTTAGAGCTGGTAGATTATAAAGAGGCGAGTTGCCGCTGCAGCTGTCCAATTAAGACAGTAGACATGCATGCCACACTGCTGCTAACATATATGACACTGTCCATCACTGTGCTGTCACAGCACTCCAATCTAAATTATTGCAATATTAGCAGGTGAGATGAATAAGTATGTAGAATAAAGATCTTGTGTTGTTTGTTGTTTGCTCTTACACAAATTGTCTATTTACAGGTATACTCATATAGATATTGGATGTTGAATATACAGAGCTATACCAGTAATAGCTGGGGGCCAATTCGTTTTAATTCGTAAATATACTGGCCTATTTAACATTAGATTCATTGCAAACGGACTACTAGGGGGCGAGCCCAACTCGTTTGCGATGGTTTTTGAAAACCTTATAACCTTTTCCACGGGGGCTCGTTTTGGCCCTGTGCTCCGTTAGTACTCGTAGAATTCCGTGTCAGTCCGATTCGACACGAGTCCGTGCAGTTGCCTGTGGGTGAGAGACACTGTCAGTGGGGAGCCAATAACATATGACATGAATGAGGAGGATATAGAGGAGTTTGCTTACCGCCGCCAACGCCAACCTTCACCTAGAGAGCAGACGCCGACTGACAGGTTTGTAGGTTCCAGGTGACATTCACAACTGAGACACATCGGGCTGATTGAGGACGTGCTGTGTAATGTACCTGTGCTCTATGGCGTAACTGAGCCTTCTCCGGAGCGTCCTGCCCTCCTCTGTCTGTCTCTCTTCGGTGAGGAGGCACCTACCTGGCCGGCGGTCCCCTAGCGGGACTTCACAATACCCAATACTAATCCATTGAAAAATCTCTTTTTTCAATATTTTGTTTCTTAACCATATACTGGCCCATTTAATATTAGATTCATTGCAAACGGACCACTAGGGGGGCGAGCCCAACTCGTTTGCGATGGTTTTTGAAAACCTTATAACCATACCTAATACCGTGCCAAAAATCTAAAACTTGTGCACAATCTTGTTGATTTTGGACAAATTGGCCCCCAGCTATAACTATTAGGAAAGCAGGCAGTGGAAAACCCTTGCTTCTTATTTTTCTTTTTTGAAAAGAGAACTGAATGGATATCGTTAACACAAAAGTCTCCAAAATGACAGGTAGCCACAGTAAAATCTTCCATTTGGGTACATTTTTACATTCCCAGCTATACGGGCAGGTGGATTGGTGTGAGGCGTGCAGCCAACAGGTGAATTGACAATTTCTGCCTGCGTTAATTTTGGAGACCTGCCATACAACAGTGTGGGAGGATACTGTGTAGTAGGGGGGCGTGTCATTTGAGGCGCATGTCCATTGCTACTGTATATTCAGCACACTTTAGTTGGCAGAGATAGACAAGGCAGAGATAGACATTTATTGATCCAGAGGGAAATTCAGTTGTCATAGTAGCAGCACCGCAGTAAGGAGGAAACAGGTAAGTATACAGATATGGGTAAAGAAAAGGTAGAGCATACGTAGTAGGGTAAGACCAATGAAGCTATAATCAGTGATGTAAGGTTTAGTAATGGTCCCAGGACCCAGGGGTGGTCTTTTAGATGGGTCCCAGGGACATTTTACGAGTCCTATACTTCAATGACGTTAGAGTACGTAACGGAGTACAATATTGCATCCCAGGACGCCTGGAGGGTGACATGATTGTGTTCTCCTCAATTTAGTAAGTCTAAGGATGCAGGATGTATAATAACAAAATAAAAACAACATAAAAGGTCAACTAACTTAATGTTAATTCGACCTGTCCATCTGCGCTGGTCAGGTTTCCATAATGTAATCTACACTTATTAGCAGATAGAGGAATCTGTAATTTTGTGCATTCTATCACCAGTAAAAATGTCATAATATGAATCGACAGAGACTTTAAGACGGCATGGCCTGGCCATCACACTTGGACTGTCCAGGTTAGCATAAACCCTTGGCAGATATAATATAGGCATATTGTAAGTATTACGTGCAATGAATTACCAATACAATTAGTAGATATCTATGTATCAACAATACAATGTACAGTATCTATATGCACAGACATGTAGTTATAGGTATATAGTTACAGTAGATACAGTAAACAATAGACATGAACAGAATGTACAGTCTACCACCAGTAATAAGTGTGAAATAGGAGGAATGTACAACAGTAACATTCATTAACCAACAATATGTGCAGTCTTTTCCACATTGAATGGAGTGAGCGCTTTACAATCTATTGGTAGTGAAACATCTGAGCATGCCTAAAGGGTAATTTATACTTATAGTTGCATGCAGGTATGGCAAGCTCACCATACGCCATGCTGCAACACGTGGTGAGCTTGTAGATGTGCTTTTCTCGGTGCGCGGCACCGGTGCACAGCAAAGTATGAATCAGGCTTTAAGGAGGACTCTGATTATTGAGTACACCCCAGTAGTCCATGAGCAAAAAGTGTCAGAGTGAGTGTGCAGTCAGTAATCATTAATCTAAGGATGGGGAGGACGTACATACCAAGATAGACAGAAAATCACCCAAACTCAATTAATATGTCATGCTTGTCAGATTCACTTTGGTATGAATCCATCAAGCTGAAAACGTATTGTAGTATGTTCTTAATGCATTCTAACCCACACATGACCCACATATCAATGGTTGTATCCAATACAACTGTTCTGCATAATGACACGTGGAAACCTGAGCGAAGACTCTAGTACTCTTTACATACCACAATAAAATTATAGTGTTCACTTAAAAACAAGAACTGATGAACATCAATGAATTACCAGCTGCCTTATTGTGCTATGAAATGTATGCATGTATAAATAAAAGTATAAATAAAAGTGATGCGTGGTAACTGGGTAATAGAGCACCGAAGTCTGACGTCAATTTCGGTAGAGGGCGCAAATCTGTTCTGTTTATTCGCAGCTAGCATCCCATGGCTGAGAGGTCGGCTAGAGGCAAAAAGTGGCTGGTTGCCTAGAGACGAGGCAGCCAATACAGCAGCCAATGAGAAAGATAGCTTGCTAGTACGGCCACTACGGCAGCCAATGAGAAAGATAGCTTGCTAGTAAGAAAGGCAAAGCGAGCGATCATAAACAGCTGGTAAAAAACAAGAGATCAGAAATCAATGTGATACATTAGGCAATGTATTTTTGGCAAAGATTCATCACTTGAGGGATGGAATGCACTGGCTTCAATGCATTCCATTGAACTTTTATGATATAGTGTACTAGATTGTAGAACTTATCTGTCACCTCCTGATTTGGTCGATATTTGATAGTTCCTATCTTTTGCCATGACTTTTGACCTACTTTTTAGGTATCCACAAGTGAGTCACCTCATTGGACTCGGTTAAAACCCCCTGTCCTTCATTAGTTACTTAGCTCCGCCCCTACGTGGACAGAGGTGCGAAGCCAGGTACTGCCATCGCTGCTCGCTCTTAATATTATTTTGTGTTTGTTTTAATGTAATTTTTTTGTGTGAAACTATACTGTACTATACTGTCATGTGATTGCATTGTCATGTTGCTGTGCACGATTCTGCTCTATTTTGGGTCCCACCGGAGAACAACGGCCAGCAACACATGAATTTCATTGGCTATCGCCTAATCGCCCGCTATTGCCGGACGATGTCGCCCCAAAAGATACATTATTTTCATCTTTTCGGGCGACGTTCCTCTGCCCACTTTTCGACCATTGCCTGTTCACCTGCTATCGCCAGTAGTTGCTAGGTGTTAAAACGCACTGTTAGCCCTCGTCCAGTGCTTTAGTGTGTCTCAGACGCACTAAAGCACTAAGGCATTGGACCATGGCTACACTGCTCTCTACTAGTTAAACCTGCTAAACCTTACTTTCATCTCCGTCTGCCAGTTTTTGTTGCACATTTTAAATGTCAATTGCTGCCGGTCTGTATGTGTGTCATTATGAAAAAAAAACCAAAAAACAATCCACTCTTGTAACCAGTGAGCAGAGGCACTGAGGCGACTGATGACCAGAAGGAGTTCAGCTAGTGACAACAACACTGACTTTATTATTCATGTAGACATATCTGTCACACCCTGATTTCACACCACTGTGCTCCTGCTGCCATGGATCTGTATAAACAAACAGTTCACACTCTGACTTTGGTACATGCTTGCTCCATCTTCATCTCTGTCTCCACTCCTTTTTCTCTTTCTGTAACACATTTCCGCTTGGCCTACAAGAAACAGAGAGACAGGTTAAAGAAAGGGTAGAGATGGATGTGACAACAGGTCATGATCTACATTTGAACCTGTGATGTCACGATTAGGTCTGTCGACTTCGTGCAAACTCGGGCTGAGCAAGTGGTAACCCGGTGCTTCCGCGATCTAAACTCAATGTCAGTTTCTTGCCAGTTTACATCGCCGTCAACGTCCCTCTTGTCTTGTTTTGTTGTCGTTGATTTGAACATCGCCCCCTCCTGCCCTATTCTCCCTCGCTCGTGTCCATCGTTGACGAGCCACATGCTTCCCACTGTTCAAAGGCCAGCTGTCATTGATGTAGTGCGCCATTGTTTCGGAGACTGACAGACAGGATGAGAACTAGTCATTTAGAAATTGGTGCCTCCCGAACTCTGACAGGAGGCGGCATGTGTACATGTCATTACCCACTCGTCTCCGTGGACTTGAGTGTCCCGAGCCAGGATTACACTTAACGAGTATAGAGCATCGCAGTCCCACCCCCTTTCATGATGACGAAATAATTCCCCATGCATTTTTCCCATAGACATTTCAAAAAGTATTTATTTAAAGATCTGTAAGCCTCGAACAAAGCCAACTCGGATCGTGACAAATCATAGTGTACAACACTTTGTTGTTGTTTTTCTTCTCTGTAATTATTTGTTATTCCCAAAATATTGTGTTGTCATGATTTGTCATGATCTGAGTTGGCTAAGTAAATAAATACTTTTTGAAATGTCTATGAGAAAAATTATGGGGAATTATTTCCTGGGCCAGTCGTCGTAATGAAAGGGGGCGGACATGCTCTATAACGACGCATCTGTAGGAGTCAGAGACGTAAAGCATTATGATGTCAACTGGCTCATCCATATTCCACCAGCGGTCACAATATAGGTGAAGGTGATTACTGTTAATGTTAATGCCTAAATTGTACTGCTTTGTAAAAAGTACAAAGCAGTCTGAAACATAATTGCGACAGGTAGCAATATGAGCATTTGAGTTTTGGTTTAGTCAGGACGTCTGGTGAGAGCATGATACAATAATTCAATGTTTTGCTATATCATTAATCACCAATATGTTCCCAAAAGATAGTGGAACCCCATCATTTGACCATGACAGATACAGCCCCAGACCGATGGCTGGTCTTAGCACTCCGGTATGATTTCCATTTGCAATTTAATTAATAATACATTTTACATTTCCAGACACACACACACTTTTCGTTTAGTTTAAACAAACTAATTACACATTTTCATCAAATTGTGCAGCACCCCCCCCCCCCCCCCCCCCCCCCCCCAAGAGAGAGAGAGGGGGGGGGGGGGGGGGTCGCTTTGCTACCAAGCTCATCTGACTTCTATTCACTGCAGGTGTGAATGCAATCTGCATAAAATAAAGGAAAATTAATGTACTGTATGCACTGCACTCCCCGGTGTCGAGTCAGTCGGACCCACGGTTGACCAGAACCGCCACAAAAGGCCTCTGCCAGGCTCTGGATAGGGCCCCTTAATTTCTAGGGTCCATAATGTGGACCCTGGGAACATCACGACACTCCATATTGACACAGAACTCCATAAGATGGCCTGTTCTGACATCAATTACTTTTCGAGGGGCGCTAAACTTTGAAAAAAAGACAAACATTAAACCTGTGTATAGGAGGGGTCCTATACACAGGTTTAATGTTTGTCTTTTTTTCATAGTTTGTTTAGTAAACGCATTGACAATGAAGGGAAGATTTACGTCATAATGTGTCGTTTACGTCATATTGTCTCTTTATTGTTAATGGTGTTTAATGTTTGTGTTGGCACCGTTTGTTTTACATCACCATTACATAACCTAATCAACATGAGTTAGACTTTAATATATTAGCGCCCCTCACTTCACACGGTGTGATTATATCTATAAATGCACCAAGTCTCTGTACGTACGTGTGTACAATCTGTAACCCACGTAATTCAAAAACTGTTCGACCCACAGACTTCAAATTTGACACACATAGCCTACCACACCACCACAAGGAGTGCAGTGCCTGGTGTCGAATCCGTCGGATAGCCAGTTGTCCAGAACCAGCACAAAAGCCTCTGCCCGGATTCTGGACCTGATCACCCCTATATCTCCATATATGGAGATCTCCATATATGGAGATATAGGCATAAAGGGACACAGAGACAGATACAGAAATCTCCATATGTGCATAAAAGTGACACAGACAGATGGGTGGAAGGGGTACTCATGGGTACAATGGGTATTGCATAGCCGGGTGGGGGATCGTCCTCAAACTTCCATCGTTACCGACTCGGTGCTCTACAGCCGGCCACCGGTCTAGTCTATCTATAAATGCACCATGTCTCTGTCTGTCTGTCTGTGTGTACGTGTGTATGTAACTCGAGAAGCGTTTGCCCCACCGACTTCAAATTCCACACCCCCACAGGGAGTGCAGTGCCCGGTGTCGACTGTGTTGAGTCGGTCGGACCCACAATTGTCCAGAACCACAACAAAAGTCCTCTGCCCGGGCTCTGGACAGGGCCCGGTCTTGGTGCTCTACAGCCGGTCTAGTTACACTAATTGTATGTTCTTGAGGTAACTGTTTATCCTCCAAAATACGAAGGCTAATTTGACCTTTGGGATACACAAATAAGTCGATGTGTCCAAAAACGTAGTTACTGCACTTTGGCTTCGAGCCAAGGGCAGTATATTTATCTGTCATTTCAGAGTTGTTCGAAAAGGGAAATGGATACAGTGATGACTCAGTTGGTGGATACTTATTTGTATAAAGCATGTTGAAATGTCATGCACATAAAGTTTCACTACGAATCCAGCCTAGGTTTCTATATTGAGTACTTCTTCCACCTCTGTCGAAGAAGTTATGAACAGTATGTTGAAGAAGTTTCAGTGAGCTATACTGTAGTAGAGAGACACAGCATAAATGTAGCATTACTGTGTCACTCACAACATAACTTTATACTGGCATAATAGTGGAAATACAAGTGTGATGCGAGTCTGACAAACGGCATTTACTTTAGTTTATTCATAACTATTTGTTGTATATGAATATAGATAACTGTCTATATTCATCTTGGAAGACTTCTTGCATCTATACATTTGACTATTGCCGTCTTTCAGTATTATTATCTATGGATCTATTGTATTTAGCATGATCATTATCATTGTTTGTGTTGTAATCTCTCAAGACAGATTCGGAGCTCCGCAGCAGAATCTGTCAGCAGCTCCTGTTACAACGTACAGTAGATTTAGGTATGTTAGGAATGTAAACAAAGACACGTGTGACCGGAAGAGGAGGGACCAAATGGGCCAACATCCTGTTAACCACATTCTATTTTCCGCCCCAGAGGTAAATTCAAAGGAAACTAGAAAAAGTGCCCTTCTGGGTGTGTGTGATGTTTGGCAAAATGTTTAGGAGTAATATAATCATGTTTTGTGTGTGTGTGTGTGTGTGTGTGTGTGTGTGTGTGTGTGTGTGTGTGTGTGTGTGTGTGTGTGTGTGTGTGTGTGTGTGTGTGTGTGTGAGAGAGACACAGCTTGGCCTGTTGTAGCGCCACCATGAGGCTGTTTTGAAAACTGTCAAGTGGAATTTCTTCCTCAGCCTAGTGGGAATATGCATGCACAGTTTCACCACAATCGGACGCTGCGTTGAGTAGTTGTGGCAATTTGTACAAAACGGGTACAAAGCGGGCTACTCCTGAAAGGTTTAGAAGCCAATCATAGGCAATGAAGGTGGATTATGAGAAATCAAACAAACCCGTCTTGATCACATGACTATGGAGAGCATGTGTACCGATTTGTGTGAAATTTGGATAAAATCTGAAGGAGTAATATTAGAAAATGTGTTTTACATATGTCGGCCTCCTGGTGGCGCTATAAAGAGCAGATGTGAAAAATTCCAGGCAAAGGTTTTTCCTTGGCCTCTAGGGAGTTGGCATACAAAGTTATCCACAGATCCGTGCAGTTATAGGTAAAAACACTTTTCGGTGAGTTATAGCGCCACCATGAGGCTGAGTTGAAAATGTTCACATGGCATTTCTTCCTCGGCCTAGTGGGAATGTGCGTGCACAATTTCACGGAAATCACACGATGTGTTCATGATTGGCAGCATTTTGTTTGAAACTGAGCACTCCTGCGAACTTTGGAAGCCAATCTTAGCCAATCAGGATGGAGTCTGAGAAATCTGAAAGACTTGTTTCGTTGAATGGCTCTAGAGAGACTGTGTACCAATTTGCGTGATGTTTGGACAAAATCTGTAGGTGTACTGTCCAAAAACTTGTTTTGCACAAAGCGGCCTCCTGGTGGCGCTATAACAGGCCGTTCTGGAAATTCTGGAGCAGAGGTTCATCGTTGGCATCCAGGGAGTGTGTGTGCAAAATTTGACATCGACCGGGTTAACGGTGCCGGGGATTAGCTGTTCACAGACGGACGGACGGACACACACACACACACACACACACACGGACACACACACACGGACACACGGACAGACGGACGGAGTACAAAACATATTCTCTCCCCATGCCTTCGGCCTGGTGGAGACAAAAAGGCGGTGTTGATGCTTTTTTTTTTATTGAGATGTAAGTGATCAATAAAACAAACATGAACCTAAAACGTTGTAAAAAACACTCCAACACATTTATAATGTATTGATACTACTTTTCCTATGCTCAAGGACCCTTGACAAAGTGAAATAAAGATCAGTGCAGGAGCCCTGATTGACTTTTCTTTTTTCCACCTTTCTTTTCATCTGTGTTCTACACGCCATTCTGTTGACATTAACTTAGAGCCTTTTTGTTCATTCTTTCACCTCCAGTCATAAGGAGGTCATTTCTTGGAGTCCTTGTAATCCACTCATGCTAGTGAACAGGTAATGTTTTTTCTTCCATTTTGACCTTTTTGGAACATTGCCATGCGAATCTCCAAGACAAGCGCCAGTATGAAAAAGAAAATCAATTCATTTGTTTATGTTCTTTAAAATGCCATTCCTTTCCTCTCAAACCTATCGACTGGGGGCTACAAAGGAACCGAAGCCTTATCTGTGCAGCCTCTCTAGTGAATGCTTCAAAGCCTCGGCACATTAACTGAATAACAATGAGTCTTGTTGCTGCATGGGAGAGAATACGGTATTCACATATGCATACAATGGAGGGGAGAGATTTGAACAGTTGAATATTATTGTATAATGCCCAGTGGTGTTATTATTAGTATTAGGCCTAGATGACAGCCAGGGAATAGGCTTTGAGGAAAATCAAAACACTTGTTTAAGGCCCAGAATGCTCACAAGCTTTATAATAATAATAATAATAATAATAATAATAATAATAATAATAATAATAATAATAATAATAATAATAATAATAATAATTGCGACCGAAGGTTGCTATGGAATCGTGCATTTCCTGTCAGTGTATCACTCAAAATCCCCATACATGCGGAAAGCCCCCATATACGGTGCCCAGGTCTCGTGACATCACGTGACATCATCAGGGATGGAAATCCCTGATGTCATAGTAAATGCGACCTGCTGTCGCAATTAAGCCCATATATGGAGATCCCTGATGTCATCAATATTAGTATATGGATATATGTTAGAACCTGATCCTTCCCCATCCATCCTTCCTCTTCGATGTCTCCCTTTTGACTGTTACCTATAGCTGTCCATTTAAACTCTAGCCCCAAAGTTATCTGTGCAGCCGCGCCCGGCAGCTGGCGAAAACTCTCAACAGGCCCGGAAATTAAGGCCCGGCCCTACCTGGGCCCTCATCAAACCCTGTACACTCAAGACATTGCCCCTTTGCGCGATTATGAATCCCACCAACGTTCTGGGATAGACCCGCCTTACCATGTGTCTGATTGGCTCCCGGGCAGGCATAGTTTTACTGAGGTTAGGGTTAGGTTTAGGCATAGTTTTACTGAGGTTAGGTTTAGGGTTAGGTTTAGGCATAGTTTTACTGAGGTTAGGGTTAGGTTTAGGCATAGTTTTACTGAGGTTAGGTTTAGGGTTAGGTTTAGGCATAGTTGCAAAAACGAGAACTGTCAATCACAGCGACTACTGGCCAATCACAGCGGGGATTTCCTAGAACTGCGATGGAACGCTGCCCCTGCTGCCTCCCTTAGATCTCCATACAGTATATGGAGCTGACCTGTTCTGACATTCCATATGTTGATCTGACCTCATCAAACCCTGTACATTCAAGACACACTCCATACTGTATGGTCAGTGCACGTCACAACTACTATGGATATATTGCCATGGAATTTTCTATGCCGTTTCATGCTCCCCAAAGGATGAACCCCACTGATTCTGTTGAGTGCATGGCCTTTTCTCTAGCCAACATTTCCACTTGCAAATAAATATCATAATCTATAGGCAGATTGCAGGAAGAACTGATTTTGGTGACCACATGGCCTTTTCCCCTATAGTTCCACCATTCACCCAACATTTCCATTTGAGTAGTACAGCATGCTGGCAGGGCTTGTAGAATTCTAATTTTGCCACTATTCACTTCAATTTCTTAGAAGCTCAAAGCAGGCCCAACTTATTTGTGTTGATCTCACAAATCAGTACATTCAGCTAGACCAATTAATATGTTTGAATTAGAAAGTCACCGCTATTATGATGCTGTTTTACCCTTTCATTGTTAAATTGCTCCTAGTAATTAAACTTTTGATGCCATGCATGTCTAGCTTCAGTGTGTACTGTTAATACTGTCGGTCAACTGTGATAAGTGAAATAGAAACAGAGAAATCTTCACACCAATAGCTCCTAAAAGGAAATGTAATGTGCAAAAGTTGTAATGTTTTGAGATACACAGACTCTTCCTCAGACAACTCAGACAACTGGCAGTTCAGTTCGGTTCAGTTCAGTTTAAATTGAACTGAACTGAACTCAGACATAGATCACAAGCGTGAAGCTTGGTAGCACAATAGTTGGAAAGAGAGAAAGGAAGATTAATATTAATATTCAATCTGTATATCGGTGTCCATGAAATGACCAATTACAGCAATGAAGTAAGCCCAGCTGAATCATGCCTAAAGCAATATGAATGAGGGAAAACTTTGCAATTTGTATTAAGTGTGGATGTGGGAGTTGCAATTGGAGAGTGAATATTTTCAGGTCAGCCAATTCACATTCTCACTCCCAACTCATCATATTTTGACACTGGTAAGGTACCTTTCATATGTCTGATGTCGAAATCATTGGTGTGGACTGGCCTTTAATTGAGAATTTGCGACACAACTCCTTGCAACATGCAACTATTGCAACCATTATTCCCAATGGCAGTTGCAAGGAATTGCATTGGTGTGAACTGACCTTTAGACTATGATGAAAAAATTTCTTCGACTACCTTTTTTCACTGACAAATACTAAATAAAAAAGAAATAAAAACTGAGCTATGATATGACTGAAATTGTGACTAAATATATCAAACTTAGCTTTGGCTAACTCTGGCCCATTTACATTGAGGTGAAAACTGACATGTTGATTAATGAGCTTTGTCCCTGTCAAATAAATAAATAAATAAAAATAAATAAACATTTTGTCGTAGTTGTGTTGTCGTTGTTGTGTTGTGTAGAACTAAGATAAATAACTTTTTTAATTTTATGCAAAGGTGAAGTATATGAACTATAAAGAGAAGTCTGCTTGTCTTCCTCTATATAGCCCATAAACAAACAAAACAAAATACTTGACTAAATACCTACACTAAAATACTCAGAAGAAAGTCGGAGAATAAACTCGGAGGCAAACAGATGGATGAATGAGGGTTTCCGAGTCCAGATTTATTTGCAGAGACAAAGTACAGCTGCATGGCCTGAGCCATGCATGTACCCTTCAGCCTAGCGGCTTGTGGGGCCACTCACCCACATAGACAGTTCTGGCTAGTTTATAAAGAAGCCCAATACACATTTCAAACAGACACCCAGACCAAATGGTCCAAGATATCTCCATATTAGGTGTGGTCACAGGAAGAACAGCAGAAGACCTCTGGCTATTTACTGCTATCAGCAAGAGATCAATAGCTATTTACCATAGCATGCAAGCTGTGAACTGGTGCCCATGCGTTTATCCAAACACGTCCTGTTGGTCAGGCCTACTAGTTTAGAAATGTCTCACGAATGTGAAATAGCAAGAAATATGGTTCATTTATGTACATAATACACGACAAAGGTAAGTACACAAGTTCCTACTCTCACCTATGGTCATGAATTGTGGGTCATGACCGAAATAATAAGGTCGCGAATACAAGCGGCTGAAATGAGTTTTCTTCGAGGGGTGGCTGGCATCTCCCTTAGAGATAGGGTGAGAAGTTCAATCACGCGGGAGAGCCTGGAAAGGAGCCAGCTTAGGTGGTTCGGGCATCTGTTTAGGATATGCCTCTCGGGCGTCTCCCTAGGGAGGTCCTCGAGGCACGTCCCACTGGGAGGAGACCCCGGGGCAGACCAAGGCGCAGTTGTAGGAAACACATCGACTCACTGGCCTTGGAACGTCTCGGGATCCCCCAGGAGGAAGTCACTAATGTTGCTCTGGAGAGGGAAGTCTGGAGCTCTCTGGTGGAGCTGTTGCCCCCGCGACCCGACTACGGATAAGCGGTTGAAAATGGATGGATGGATGGAATTACACAAGCTAAAGATGTATTTATTTTTTAATCATGGTGTGTTTTAAGATGGTGTGTTTATGTTTTGATTAGAGAAGTGAATGACCCAGAGTTGCTTATCTTAGACTGTAAATTTAAAGATTGTTTGACATGCTGAATGAGTGTAAAGTTTTACTGTCCTCAAATTGAAACAAATATGTATAAAAATTAAGAATGCACATTTGAGAATTATTTAAAACAATGCATTACACTTTACTAGTGTCAGGAAGCTTCTCCGAAGGGGGTAATTAGTGGAGCAGATTAAGTCAATATATCATAAGAATCGTTCACTTGATCATACAAGCACCAAAATTGGCACACAAGTGCTTCGGAACCTACTCTCTCAGAAAAGTACGTTGTCCACTTGAAAAAACAAAATGGACACCATTTTTCAAGATGGCCGCCATTCGAGGTGGTTTTAAACAGTGTTTGAGTTATATTGAGCTATAAAATCCTATTGTGATGGCCTATACATCAAAATATATGTTTCTGAGTATGAGAAATCCAATTCTGCATTTAGAACATCAAAATTATTTAATATTATGATGATACAATGGGAATTAAACGATAAAGTGGGGCAGATTAAGTCCATATTCCATAATAATCCTTCATGTGGTGGTACAAGCACCAGATTTGGCACAATTGATGTCCAGGATGTACTTTCTAGGAAAAGTATGTTTTCCATCTGAAAATCCAAGATGGCCGACCAGTTTTCAAGATGGCCACCTCGTCAAATTAATAAGTAGAACTTTAGTGAACAGAAATGTGTGATCCACACATTGATCCAAACATCAAAATGAATGTATTCTGATGGTGTCAATTTAATTCCAATATGGCCGCCAGTTTTCAAGATGGGGGCTATTACGCAACTCCAAATTTGCATTTTCGGAAGCTGTCTGATCACAGATATTGTTGAAGGGCAACATCACCATTCATTGAAATTCTGTGATCAAGCTCTATTGGTTTGTAATTTTGTATATAAGAGTGATGTCAAAGCACAACCAGGACACACTGGTGACATCACTGCTGTGAGACTCCGCATGGGGTTCAGTGTCGGCTTGTAACGTAGCTGTAGTTGTGGTTTACTAACTGTTGTAGTCGTATACTCACTGTAGTTTGTAGTATACTTTAGTGTCCTAAATGCTATCTAATAAGCCCCTGTATACTGTATATCTCAAATAGATGTTTAGTTAGTTGTAGCATTGTAGTTGATAGCCGCACCTGAATTGACAGGATGTGTCAGCGTGGGAGAGCTGAGACAAGGGTAACAGGGATTCAGTTACCTGGATGGTGTACAGATCGCACAGGACTTGCACTGGATGAATGGTCGGGCTAGGTGTAGGGCACCAGATGCTTGAACCTAGATGCATCCCATATTTCAATGTGCTTTGATGTTTTGTACGGTTGGGTGGTAAAAGGATATATCCCTCGGCCTTTAACACAAGATGTTCCGCTACTAAAACTGATTGGAGGAAGTGTCAAACAGATACGAAAGAGGAGTTGAAGTCTCCCCGTATTTCAGGCAATACACCTGTTGCCCATCATGTTAGACTCATCCAGATTGGATGATGGAGGTGGCAGTGAGGATACATTGAGGCAAAACAGTACAAAGTATCACCAAAATTGTCGGGCAAATGTTTAGCAACTGAAACTCCAGTGTTCCACTAAGAGAGCAGCTGAAATTCAGAATGATCCTGGTGAAGGACACGCAAAAATGCAAAGAGTGCAGTGCAGCGGATGTGATCCCCCCCCCCCCCCCCCCATCGAAGCCCTGTATGACGATCGTTGTGTCAGCAAAGCTCGTCGTGGAATTATGAGGGACCCAAGCCATCCCAACCGCAGACTGTTTGAGATGCTACCACATGGAAAACGTTTTCGCAGTCTCGAAGCCACTGGAAATAGACTGCAAACTAGAAAAAGTGCCCTTCTGGGCACAGGTCTCCACCAGGAGGATAGGACTGTGTGAGATGTTTGGAAAAATGTTTAGGAGTAATATAAACATGTTGCCTTTGATGGCAATTGGATGATTTGAGGCATTTTGTTCCAAAAATGTGTTTTGCAAAAATCAACCTGTTGGTGGCGCTATAACAGGCCAATGTGAAAAGGGTGGGATATATTCCTCAGCCTAGTAAGAAAATGTGTGAAAGATTTCACGTAAATTGCATGCTGTGTTCATGATTTGAAGCTTTTGTTCAAAACGGGGCAATCTTGCAAACTGTGAAAGCCAATTATAGCCAATTAGGATGGAATATGAAATATCGGACAGATCCGACTTGAGCACATGACCATAGAGATACTGTGTAACGATTTGTGAGATTTTTGGACAGAATCTGGAGGAGTAATATCAAAAAGTGTGTTTTACAAAAGTCGGCCTCCTGGTGGCGCTATAAAAGGCCGTTCTGGAAAATGCGGGGCAGAGGTTCATCGTTGGCATCCAGGGATTGTGTGTGCAAAGTTTGGCATCGACCGGGTTAACGGTGCCGGAGATTAGCTGTACACAGACGGACGGAAGGACACACACACGGACGGACGGACACACACACGGACGGAGTGCAAAACATACTCTCTCCCCATGCCTTCGGCCTGGTGGAGACAATAAGCTTCTTTCCCCAAACAATCAGATACATGAACGAACTGATAAGAACCAGGGGCGAGTTTACCTAACTTTGCTACTACAGGGAAACATGTACATATGTTACTATTTTTATAGCACTCTATTTTTCTAGCACTCTTCCCTTTGTTTTGCTGTGCTTGCTGTGTTTTTTGTTGTTTGAATATTATGCTATCTATGCCGCTGCATTGTCATTGTAAGGAAGCCAAAGAAAAATAAGTTTTACTCTTATATACCTGTACATAAGATGTAACAATAAAGTCCAACCTTGAACCTTGATCTACGTTCAAGCATCTGGTGACCTACACCTAGCCCGACCGTTCATCCAGTGCCATTTAAGTCCTGTGCGATCTGTACACCATCCAGGTAACTGAAGCCCCCTTACCCTTGTCTCAGCTCTCCCACACTGGCACATCTTGTCAATTCAGGTGCGGCTATCTAACTACAATACTACAACTAACTAAACTTCTAGTGGAGATATATACAGGGGCTAATTAGCATTTAGGACACTAAAGTATACAACAAACTACAGTGAGTACACTACAACAGTTATTAAACCACAACTACAGCTACGCTACAAGCCGACACTGAACCCCATGCAGAGTCTCACAGCAGTGATGTCACCAGTGTGTCCTGGTTGTGCTTTGACATCACTCTTATATACAAAATTACAAACCAATAGAGCTTGATCACAGCATTTCAATGCATGATCAACGAATGATGTTGCCCTTCAACAATATCTATGATCATACAGCTTCCGAAAACGCTAATTTTGAGTCACGTAATAACTGCATCTTGCAAACTTGCGGCCATATTGGAATTCAATTCCAACACCATTAAGTTCTTACAGTCAGAATACTTTCATTTTGATTGGATCATTAACACATTTCTTGCATTTGACGAGGCGGCCATCTTGAATACTGGCAGCCATCTTGGATTTTCAGCTGGATAAGGTGCTTTTCATAGAAATACATCCTGGACATCATGTGTGCCAAATTTCGTGCTTGTACCACCAAGTGAAAGATGCTTATGGAATATTGACTTATCATCATAATATTCAATAATTTTGATTTGCTAAATGCAGAATTGGATTTCTCATACTCAGAAACATACATTTTGATGTATAGGCCATCACAATAAGATTATTCAATCAAACTATAGTTCAAACACTGTTTAAAACCATTTTGAAAGGCGGCCATCTTGAGAAATGGTGGCCATTTTGTTTTTTCAAGTGGACAACGTACTTTTCTGAGAGAGTAGGTTCTGAAGCACTTGTGTGCCAAATTTGGTGCTTGTATGATCAAGTGAACGATCGTTTCAGTAATCTGCTCCACTATAATGTGGGATTCTAAATCGGACCACAAAAAATAAATAATAAAGTTCACTACTGGATATTCTACTGGATATAACCTAGGTTGAAGTGATGTCATTTTTCAATTAATTTACTTTTTATGTATTTTTTTCCACTAAGTATTGTAATAGAACCCAAACACTAGTTGAAAGCCGGCATCGGTGTATGCAAGGTGCAATGGGTGAATGTAATAAAGCTACTATAGTACATAGATGCACCATTACTCTTCTTGTATTCTCTTTGTTTGGTACAAACAAATGATACAATTCAAACAACGTCTTTATCTTTATTCATAATCATAAATCAAAGTGTGCTTGCTCAGGAACATCCAAAAGGGCAATATAGATAGTCTTCAAAATAAAACAATGCAGCAAATTTGTGTTAATAGTGTTATTGTCAGTCTGTCAGATTCTCAAAGTAGACAATCTGTGAGTTATTGGTACTGGTAGACACTATTATTGACTATAGACACTTTAGCAGGCTTCACGCGGTGACGCGGGCTCTTTAAAATCCTTCGGTCGCCCCGCCCCTTCCCCCATACCTGCTCTGTAAACACTAAACAGACAGACTGTCCATGATACTAGCGTGTTGTGTTTGTAAGTAAAACAAGAGAAATAAACAACAATTGTTACTGTGTTGAAGTGTGTTCTCAGGGAGTGGAAACTGTGGAGTCACATCTGTGACAGATGAAAGACAAAACTGCATTGGCCACTGTAATTCCAACTGTGTTTATTGAGGTGAGTGTCAGACTGTGTGTGTGTGTGTGTGTGTGTGTGTGTGTGTGCGTGCGTGCGTTTTGAAACCGAAAGTAACAGACTAGATTAAGGTGCCTTAAAGCTTTTATTGCTAAATAAACATTACACAAAGCTGTTTATTTGGGGTTTCACAACACCAAAAATCCTTGTATGAGCCTCATACAATTACAGCTGGATTGAAAGAAAAAACAAGCAGTTTTCTATTTAATCCCTCAATGTGTGTGTGTGTGTGTGGTGGTGGTGGGGGGGGGGTGTCTTTCAACATACAAGGACTATAGAGCGTCGCAGTCCCGCCCCCTACCATGGACCAGGAAATGAATCCCAATGCATTTTTCCCATAGACATTTCAAAAAGTATTTATTTAAAGACGGTTACGCCGCGGACAAAGCCAACTCGAGTCGTGACAACTCATGACAACACAAACAATATTTTGGACCAAACAAATAATTACAAAGAAGAAAAACAACAAAAAAAGTGTTGTAACCTGCCGTTTTTTTCTTCTTTCTAATTATTTGTTCGGCCCAAAAAATTGTGTTTGTTGTCATGATTTGTCACGACTCGAGTTGGCTTTGTCCGCGGCGTAAACGTCTTTAAATAAATACTTTCTGAAATGTCAGAGGAAAATGAACGGAGAATCATTTCCTGGTCCATGGTAGGGGGCGGGACTGCGACGCTCTATACCTGTATGTAATGTCTACGAGTAGCCTACTGTAGCAAAAATGTGCAACTCTGCTGGATTTTTTAAAATAATGGGATGAATCTAGAGTTGCAATACCCTCCATTGACTCCCCACTCATCCAAAATTGCTTTTGCGATCTGCTTTTATTAAACAACATTAAACCCACCAACATTGCAGCTGTAGGGAAAGCTTGAATTATCCTCTTTCAATCTGCCAAGCTTTTGTTTCATAAACATCCACTGTAGACATGTTATGACTCTGAGCTACTTTCTGTTAAGAAATTCTGTGCAGGTGAGTCTTGCAGTGTTGGAGTTTGGAAGCACTCGTTTTTATTAAAGGGTCACGCTTCTGCATTATGTCTGAATTTGAAACAGGTGGTACGCAGGGCTGTTCAGTGACTTCGACGAGTGCTTCCCGCCTAGCTAATGAAGTTGAGTAGGCCTACTTTGTTGATGACCATGATGGCTAAATATCTGTCAACTATCCAAAGTAAAACTTTGGGTTACTTCAGTAACCTCAGTTAATTGAGCGACTGGAGAAGGAGAGTCACTATGGGGTCCAGCCATCAGGAGATGAAGCAAAAGCAAATCACATTGCATTTTCATTTTCAAATCGTACACATGCCAATTCGAAAATGAAAATGCAATGTGATTTGCTTTTGCTTCATCTCCAAGTGTGCTCATTCTATGACCGAATGAAAAAGCAAAAGCAAATCACATTGCATTTTCATTTTCAAGTCGTACACGCCAATTTGAAAATGCAATGTAAATTGCTTTTGTTTTGTCATAGAATGAGCACACCTGGAGATGAAATGTAAATGCTATTGCATTATATTTTAAATTCAATGCGTTCAATATCTGAAGGTTAAAAAGCATTTCTCTTATTTCATTTGAATTTTCTAAATTGCATTTTCATTGTAATATTGCCCACTAATTTGCGGGGCATTTTTCTTTTTTTTGTGACCAACTTTTTATTTTTGTTTTTTTAAAAGAACCCCGGGTTTTATTTATAATTTGAATTGTGTCATAGAATGAGCACATCTGTAGATTAAATGTAAATGCTATTGCATTTTAGATTTATTTTTGTCTCATGAAATGCGTTAATGACCTGAAAATTAAAAAGCATTTCTCTTATTTCAATTGACTTTTCGTATTTGCCATTTCATTAGAATTTTGGCAGCTTTATGCGTCCATACATTACATGTACTCACAAATCAATTCTATTGGATCGTGATTTTGTCATTCAAGGTGAGGTCACTGACACCTGCTTTCGAAACATAGGCAGACAGCCGTCTTGAGTGACAGGCTGTCAGCCAGGCAGTGCTGTTAAGAAGCACTGAAGCAGGATCGTGTTTTATGTATTATAGTTATTTTAGTTAGTATTTTAACGCGATTTCCTCATATGAATGGAAACACCAAAGTGATTTATTGATTTCCTCGTATGAACTGAAGTTGGACCCCAATGGAAACGCCAAAGTGATTTATTGGGTTTAACAGTTACATCCTCTTAACATGTCAATGCAAAGAAAAACAACTTCCTCAAATTACCATTCATACGAGGAAATCGAGTTAAAATACGAACTAAAATAACTATAATACATGTTAAAAACAGAACCTTGTGTAATGTCGTGATCTGCCTGCCTGCATGCATCCTCCTAACATAGCTGCCTGTCAGCCTGTGTTTAGGCGCAAGGGCCCTCCTTGTACTTTTGCAGTCTTGTTCGAAAGCAGGCATCACTGACCCAGGGGCCCCACCTTGTGACGTTATTCCTCCATCTTTCTGTGTTGTATATACCAGAATGCTACTGTATGTGCAGGTCTAAATATCAACCAGGATGAACATGTTTCCGGCAGAATGGGGATGGTCGGCCACTGCCATTGACACCGGGAGCTTCCAGCAGTGGAGGAAAGTACTGGTGGCGAGCTAGCCAGATGTATGGAGGATTGGCTCTATCTCCCTACCCATTGGTTCCAAAGTTTGACCCTGGCCATCACTTCTTACACAACTGATGAAGTCAAATAGAAGACGACTAAATGTAGGAACTTTTTTGTTTTTGCTGCTGCTACTTGTGTTGTATTCAAGCTGTTGAACTATATTGATGTTCAATGTCTATATGCTGTGGAACACAGTTTGTGTGTTGTGTTGTGTCTGCCGCTTGAAGCGGGTGACGTAGCTGATGAGGTTGTGATCTGTGACAGGATGGCTGATATTGGTTCATGACTAGTGGCTTAGTGGCAATACCTCCTCTGTCCTTCCTCATTGTCTTTCCTCATTTTCATTCTTTCTTTCTTTCTTTCTTTCTTTCTTTCTTTCTTTCTTTCTTTCTTTCTTTCTTTCTTTCTTTCTTTGTCTATATCTCTTCATCTCTCTCTCTCTCTCTCTCTCTGTATCTTTTCAGACCTGTCGCTGTCACAGTGCTCTATATAAAACAGTCCCCAAGGGTACGTTGATGGTACGCAGACTGTGTTGTTAGGTTCTTGTTTACTGTGCTGTGTGCACCTGCTAGTACCAGTAAGGTGGTTAAGGTATTTAGATGTTTTTTTGTTTGTTACTATTCTATTTTCAGAACACCAACCTTAACGCATATTCGCCAACCTTAATCCGGTCGTTTTCTGCATGTCAGACCAATGACTGGTCGAAAAAGCGTACGGACACCCTCAAATGAAAATCATTACTAAAATTTGAATTAGCTGACAAAATGATGACTGATTGGTATGCAACTAAGACGCCGGCGACCCGCCACTGAATCGTCAGATGGCTTTGCACCACTCAGTTGACACTTGCTCGCTCATTGCGGATTTGCGGGCACTCGCTTGGCTGATGTCTTGCACTTCATGTGGCTCAACCCCGCTTCTAATGGCGTGCCTGCCATTGTTAACTTGTATTCAATGTTTGTAACGGTAACATATTGGCTTGTTCTCAATCATGCTCACATTCCGTTGTCAGTAACGGGACAGCACAGATAATAATTTGGACTACTGAATTATCTGACTACTACTAAAATGTACACTAAAAGGGGTACCCAGTCAGTCTGGCAAATAGTGGTCCTGAAAGCGTCCATTGTGGGAATGTGAACATGAATGACAGTTTGGAGATCATATCATATCATTATATGATTGTTTTATATTCAAATATGGTTCACTAGCATACATTTTCACGAAAGAAGTGTGACTGCTGGCCTGCACGACCACCTCTAGAGGCTATTGAATGTTAATTTAAGTCAGAGAGTGTAAAATGTCAGTTTTCAAACTCTCAGAGGGAAATTAACACTACTGATTTTGCTGTGATATGCTGTTTTCCCTCACAGCTTTCCTGCCACGCAGTCTCTCAGTAAGGAATTAGAAAGGTGCGCTGAATGCAAATCATTAGGAAGCATGTCCTGCCCCCTCCATTTGTCTGTCTGGGGCATATATGGCAATGTTCTGGGGTTGTGCTTGTGTATAAAAATCCACAGGGAAATAGAGGGAGAGATCTATTAAAGGAGTGTCATTGCATCATTATGGTGCAACCAGAGTTGGACAGTGAGTAGCATATTGTCATCACTACGTCAAACATGATGATAACTAACAATGTTATAGCCTGTCATAGTCCAGACGTAGCATACAGATTTCCACCTCACCAGATTCCACTTGGGCTATCTACTACGCACTAAAATGATGCAATAGTGGACCTCATGTCCACCTGGGCATGACTGCCTGTTTCACATCAACATTTTTGCTGTTCTGTCTTTAGACTTGACAAGTGAGTGTTAGGTTTGTGCTCGCCCATATACACTGTGTGAACAACATAACTTCACAATGTTCAAGTCACACATATCTATCACTGTGTCTGTGGTATGTGTTTAATACAGAGGCTGCAGTCACGGGGGTGGTAAATACAATTGTAAATGGTGCATTTATATAGCACTTTTATCCAAAGTGTTTTACATTCACCCATTCACACACATTCATACACCGATGGCGGAGGAAACCATGCAAGGCACCAACCTGCACATCGGGAGCAATTAGCGATTCATAGTCAAGCTCAATGACACTTTGACACTTTCTGGGGGAGCCCCGGATCGAACTGGGAATCTCACGGTTACCATCCGGCTGCTCTACCACTCTACACCTGAGCCCCTGGGTGGGGAGTATTAGCTTTTCCCAACGTTATTTTTTCCCCCCTGGATCTGGTCATCCATTTAGCCTGATTGTCCGGAAGTAGCTATTTAGCATTGGCTCTGTGGCTAAAAAGTCACTTGCCAACTGCTAGCATCTGAAATAGTCCAAGCTTTGATAACATATACGTCTACCGTTACCGTACACGACCTGCAACCAGTCAGAATGCTCTCATGGTGCCTCTGTAGAAGGCCCACAGGACCTTGGGCCCCATTCCATGCTCTTCAGGTGCCTGGGATAAAAGAGGGAATGTTGTGCCACATCACCGGTATGGTATGTATATACCAGGTGAGTTTCTCAGTGATGTGGAATTGAAGTCACTGACCCTCTACACTGGTGTTGATGTAGAAGATGGACGTTGAGAGATGGGTTGTTTTCCTAGCACCATTGTTATCACTCTTGTGTCATGAGCTAATACCCAGGACCTTAGTGGAAACAAGACCGCAACTACTTTTTTCTGTGATATCATTTTGGACGTGTGTTTGACCGTACTCTGTACTGTTTACATTTCTGCCAATTAAGTTTTCAATCAATCGATCAATCAAAGCCCCTGTGTAGAGGTTCAAGGGGGCAGACGTGTTGGAGCCTGTCCTCACCACTTGGTATCACTCTGACAAGAAGTCCAGGATCCAGCTGCACAGGCTGCTGTTTAGTCTTAGGTTTGTCATATTGTCATAGGCAACGATTGAGTGCTTATGGGCCTGAGCACTCGAGTAGGCCGAGCAGCCTACCCATGGGGAAAAGTGCACTTGATACTGTAAGCACCATTCAGGCAGTTCCACATTTACATTGATTTATTAGCTAATTCAGTCCAGCAAATTGCTACGTGGCATAGTCTATGTCACCCACCCGATCAAATGTCATAGCTTTAATCTGTTTTGAAACATATATGTGCACTGTCCAATTCAGCTTAACCACAAATCCTGACCTCACCTGACAAAATTAACACATTTGTGATTAAAATCAAAGGCCATCAATCGTAATTTCCACCAATGTACCTTTCGGTTCCACCTGTGCATCCAGCAGTTCCCAGTGATGTAACAAAAGTAACAATGATGACAATTGCAGCAGTGAAGACCCTGTAACTGTGTTCAGTAAACAGTAGAATCGTTATTGAACTCTGAGAGTTTACTTTGGAATTATAGCCGTCATTACAAATTCAACAGAAAACTTCCATGTTATTTAGATTTCTAACAAACAACGTTCATTATTAAACATGTATTATTTGTGCCAATAATAGCCTTGATTGACACTAATTACAGCCATTTGTGCGAAACATTATCAGTTTCTGCTGCTATCGCAAGCTGTCAGGTTTTCAAAGCCAAGTAGACGAGGGTAGAAAATGGTTAATTAAAATGTCAATCAAGCCCAGTGTAGATAGTGTACATAGTACACTGGTTATCTTGGAGATGCTGAAATCAATGTTTAAGCTGAACTGAACTAATTTAACTTTCTGGGCGCTACAGATAATTCACCATAAGAATACACATCAAGATTAATGACAAACAGTGGGTTTCTGTCAGATGGCTGAAAATAGGGTTTATTGCAGGGCTGAGATGATGGATGACACTGCATAAATCTCAGGTCGATCACTCAATCAATCAGGACTATTCTATCATCAGTCTCAGGCGCTTGTCTTTCGCTGGCTCTGTCTTCTGGGTTTGCTCAGATCTGGCCGTTATCTAGTGAAAAATGAACGTGTTCTGAATGAGCGTAATGAGCCTGACAGGCATGCAGCAATATGGTGGCGGCTGGGTGGGTGAAATCTATTGTACTACAGTATGTGTATGTTTTGACAAGTAAGGATTCAGTCAGTTTTTCTACGTAACTAGAGGTTCGGGCCGATACACGGCCTTCACACCTACATTTCACCGCCGATCAGACCAATATGTCTGAGTCATAGTGTCGGGGAACACCGCAGGCACGCAGGCAGGCACGCAGGCAGGCAGGCAGGCAGGCAGGCAGGCAGGCAGGCAGGCAGACAGACAGACAGACAGACAGACAGACAGACAGACAGACAGACAGACAGACAGACAGACAGACAGACAGACAGACAGACAGACAGACAGACAGAATGTACATATTTTATCATGCTGGTACCCGGTAATCTTAAGTGCTACAGTGCATTGTATGGACTGTAAAAAAATAAATTGCTGTGTCGGTTCAGGCAGTTTAAGTGGCTATGACCTCTGCATCATTCCACCAATCACAGGGCTTCATCTGAACTCTGACCTCCAGAACTCTGTGGCATAATCACAGGAGACATTAAGCTCTTCTGTCTATTCACAGGGCTAATGTCGCCATTAGAAATCCATTACTCTCCAACAGGAGCGTGTGGCCTGACAGTCTAGGCAGAAACACCAAATCCTCCCCTCTCTGCTCTGGGAAGATAATTAGCTGGCGAGCTGGCCTCCAGAATGGAATGTCGTACCGGAGGGCATTAACGTGCTGGGTAAACACTGTAAGTCAACATGGCCACTATAAAGCATGTCAACATACATCGACCACATAGGCTGTGCTGCATGTGCATATTTCTTGGTAATGTGCAAAAGTAATGGCACCGCATATTCTAATAACATAAATACCATCATTACGTGACCATTCCCTGAGAATCAATTAAATGATGTCAGCAGCCTTGACTAGTGTACCATACTGTAAGAAGTATGAATACCTCTACCAATATCAATATTTCACTGACTGTCTCTGGGATAGTAGCCTCTCTGAGGTTGTGATTAATGTTGTTGTATTTGTTGCCGGGCTTAGAAGAGAGAGAACAATAGAGTTGTTGCATTACATAGTCTCAGGATCTGGCAAAAGACAGATGGACAGATTTGGATATGGGCATTCTTACACCATTTACAGTGTAAATGTACATTTCATTCAAATATATTTGACCTTCAGTGGGAGTGGAGCATTAGCATGTTATTGAGTAGCCTCACCAGACTGATATTAAGAGAAATAGGCTGCATTGATGTTATAGTCTGTTTTTGTGGGCGTGCTGTAAACAGCAATGTGCTTTTGAGTAGAGATATCTGTCTTTCGGTATATCTGTAAATATTTCCTGTTACAATCAAATCATACTACGACTTACTATGTAGTTGTATAATACCTCTCCTTTGTCAGATAGCCTACTGTCCCTACTGTGTAATCCAGTGTGGGTGTCTCTTGGATATTAGTCCTTGCATGGGATTTGGGGTAGGTAGGGTATGGGCCAGGGCCAGGCTAATGGAAAATATGATATGAGTTCAGATCCTGAGGTCAGCACTGTGATACAAACGGTCACATAGATAATGGAACTTACTCAAAGGCAGTCGAATCGGGCTTGTTGTGTGTGTGTGTGTGTGTGTGTGTGTGTGTGTGTGTGTGTGTGTGTGTGTGTGTGTGTGTGTGTGTGTGTGTGTGTGTGTGTGTGTGTGTGTGTGTGTGTGTGTGTGTGTGTGTGTGTGTGTGTGTGTGTGTGTGTGTGTGTGTGTGTGTGTGTGTGTGTGTGTGTGTGTGTGTGTGTGTGTGTGTGTGTGTGTGTGTGTGTGTGGCGACATTCATTGGCCATTGTTCCATTCCCATGGAAACGACCGTTGCTATTTTGAAAATATGGCAGCACCGAGACCCCAGAAATTGAAGTGGGCTCTAGAAAATGGAAGGAGTTACGTAGTCACCAGAAATATATTTAGTTAGCTTAGTTTAGTGCATTTGTTAGCAGTCGTGGTGACTAAAAGCTGCAAGACTCTTAAAACCACTCAGTGGTGTGGAGAGACTTCCTCAACAGCATGAGTCAGAAGAGGACACTCTCAGCAAAATGGTTTTTACAAGAGTAGATTAGACTGTGCTTTATTAATCTTCAAAACAAACTGAAATGTGGAGTGCATAGTGTGAACAGAGATCACAAAGATATTATGCAACTTCACAGAACCCATTTAAAGAATGAAAAATTGGAAACAGTGGTTTCTGTAATTTCCACATTTCAGATAATCTGTTTAACCACTTCATCCCTACAGTAGGCCTATGCTTTGTTCACTGGGTTTTCCTTTTTTCTCTTCTACACCAAATCTCTTTGCCCAAAATAGCAGATCTACAAGCTCACAATATATTGTGCTACCACACTTTGTAGGTGTTTGCAGAAAGTTCTCCTAGTCTGGCACACCCAGAATTGGGACGCTAGGTTCATATGATATGGTTAAACAAACCTTTAATTTTAAAATCCAGTGCATCCAGTGCATCCAGTGCATCTTTATTGTGATTTTTTTTTTTATATTCCTTAAAAAATAAAATTGAGCTGGGAACTTCTCCTTTGGTCCACCCATTTCTGGGACATGTGAGAATGCAGTGAAAATAAAATAAACAAGAATTGATGAACATCAATTAACTACCAGCTGCGTTATTATATCTACAGAATTGTGCTATGAAATGTAAATATCTGTGTCTATCTGTATTTGGGTGTGTGTGGCTGCAATGCAATACTATCCCATTGGCTGAGAGGTCGGCTAGAGGCAAAAAGTGTCTGGTTGCCTAGAGACGAGGCAGCCAATCAGAAAGATACATGTAGGTGACTACGGCAGCCAATGTCCCACTACCAACCTGATAGATTGTAGACCAGCCTGCTTCGCAGCTGGTAAAAAGGCCCATTGTGGGTGTATGGGATTTTTCTCTATCACTCTCACTAAACACGGGTGAAATTCACCAACACCTGCCTGTAGAAAAAAACAGGGATGTGGGCCAAACCTACCTTCTATGATGTCACTGAGCATCATGAAAAAGACCCACCCAGCTCAGACATCAGCAACATTATGAAATTTACAAAAATATAATTGTCTGGGTGAGAATCACCCATTTTTAGTCTTCTAGGCTCTAGGGTTAAGTATATAGTAATTAAATGTGTTATTTGTCATATCTGCCCTGTGCCCTGAAGCCTATAAAAGCCAAACAGAAATGTAATTTTTATTCATAATGTTCCAACACTGTTCAACGACAGAAACACAATTAAATCGTTAATCACAATTATTTGAGTGACAATTAATCAAGTAAAATAAAATGTCATAATTATGACAGGCCAATGGCTCACAGGGCTAAAGTGCCCTTCAGTCTGCATGCCTGCCTTGTTTTAACCCATTAAGACCCGAGGACAATTTCTAAATCAATACTGTAGTTCTCAAACCCCAAATTGATGTACATGGTCATGCACCCCCATCTGAAAAGGTGAGAAGTTCTGTGTTAAGAATTTTTCAAACACAACATTTTTCAAACATTATCCAAAACGTTTGTAGATGTACGCAGCTTGTACATCCAGGTGACTTTTATGACCCTAATAATAATAATAATAATAATAATAATAATAATAATAATAATAAAAACAAAAACCTGTTGGAAGACATTCAAAACCAATGAGTTTACAGGACCCATGCCTTACAGTAATTCCAACCAGGCTATACCCTCCAGGTAACCTCTATACAGCCATTTCTTTGGTCACCACTTGTGCTGATGAAGAAGAATAATAATTAAAAACATCATCTGGCAATTGGAACTGGAACACAAACAGGTTAAGCCGTTTCTCAACTCAGTGCCTTTCATTTTGTGTTAAGGTCACACACAATGTTTGATATCCATGGTGCATGCGAGGTACATCATCTACTCAGGATTACAGACAAAGCACCCAAGCACATTCAACATAGTCAATGGAAAACCCTTCAGCATAGTCAATGGAAAACGCTGACAAACATCACCCAGTATGTAACCTGAAATACAAGAAACACTAAGACCCTGGACCTGCTCTATGCCAATGTTAAGGAGGCATACAGTACAGTGTGTCCACCCGCCCCTGCCCCCTAACCATTCACTGACTGACCTTCTGGATTGTCCCCAGTACCCAAGAAGGGACTATAAATGACTAAAAGCTAGACATGACAACACGTGTCATGAACATATTTGAGTCCTGGAGGACTCTCTAATTTCCAAGAAGCCAATTCTGAACATGGAACAAGGAGAAAGAGGTTGCTATTGACAGAGTTGCTACTCTCAGGCGCACTTGTGATTAAAAACACTTTTAAAAAGTGATTTAATAAGCACCTCACTCCGCTAAACAAATTCATCTCTTCGTCCAAGTTGTTTGAGGTTTAAGACTGCAGTCTACAGGATCTACAAAGAACATTAGAGATTTTACGATTGCATTTTCTCATTAAAAGCTAGGTAATTGCTTCACACACCTCCCTCTGTGTCTGGCTTCTACTGCCTGAGGGGACCTGGCTGATTCAGTCAGCATTTCACATAAATATATTTACCAAAACTTGCTTAATGCAAATTCAACTGGCATATGCTCCATGTATCCTAAAACCAATATTTAATTCAGAGAGCCTTGTGTTGTGACGGTCAGTTAACTTTAAGAGACTTATGTAGTTATGTCGCTTATGTTTGAAACCAGTTAAAGGGAGCGGTTGTTGCTGTGTAGACGTTTGAATTAACGGCCTGTAAACAGGCTTAATGGGACATGGCAGAATCTTACAAAGTCAGAAACCTGCTTTAACTGTGTTGCCATACTTTGATGCAGGAGCACATCAAGCACTTTTTCAAACTAGACATTTCACATTTGTCAATGTGTTCTTCATTCATTCTTGGCTCTTATGTAGCCTCTCTCCCCCCAGCCCCCACCCCCCCCCCCCCCCCCCCCCCCCCCCCCCCCACACACACACACACTTTTGCTTCACTTTGTTCAACAGAGCCTGGCTGGTGCCATGGCATTCTCAGCATGAACGAACGATGCAACCTTTGTATTTCCCAAATCAATCGGTGTCTGTTTTGCTGGTGTGTTTCAGGACAGACAAACAAACAAACACACGCACGCACGCATGCACGCACACGGTAGTTCTGTGTAATCAGGTAATGACACAAATATTATGATGATACATATCATTGGACTTGTTTGAGTAGGGATACGTTTAGTGGGTTATACACTGACCTATACCTAGATGTATTCGATCTTATCCCCATTTCTCCATGGTGTTTGTGTGGGGCAGCAGTTTGTCAATGATTATTTTAAATGTAATGTAGTGTATGCTGTGGTTTAATATCTGCATGAAAGATGAACTATCACCATTGTGTTGTTGTCTCCACCAGGCCAAAGGCATGGGGGGAGAGTATGTTTTGCACTCTGTCCGTGTGTCTGTCCGTCCGTGTGTCCGTCCACACAGCAAATCTGTATACACTATCTCTATAGTCATGTGATCAACACGGATCTGTCTGCTTCCCCATATTCCATCCCCATTGGCTAAGATTGCCTTCCAAAGTTTGCAGGATTGGTCCGTTTTGAACAAAATCTCTAGGTCGTCCTCAGACGAGCCCTCCATCGTCACTTCCAGTCATCCCGGTTCTCCATACATCTGGCCAGTTCGTTGGTGCTTTGCGCTCCTGCGTCTTTCTTGAGTACATACATCTATATATGTTAATGTGGGACGTCCTCTTGATCGATGCCCATGTGTTGGTTTCCACAGCACTACTTTGCTGGCTGGCAGTTCTTGATGTCTTTGGCAGTGTCCTGCTATTCTCATTCTCCTGGCTGCTACTTTCTGGCTCACCCTTGGTATTCCCTCATACAGGGTATTGTTTGTAACATGTACGCTCTTGCTAATGTTAAGTACTGCACGCAGCATTCTGGGGTAGCACCCGTCAAGGGACTTCTGCAGGGTTGGCTTCAGGGTCCAGCATTCGCTGCCATATAGGAGAACAGATTCCACCGTTGCATAGAAGAAGCTGAGTTTGATTTGTTGGAGGAGATTGGAGTTCCATACACTGATCATGCCATTCAGGGGCCTCCATGCAAGTGCCTTCCTCACTTTCAGATCCTGCTCGGTTGAGTTGACCCATGAGCCCAGGTACTTGAAGTCCTTGACCTCCTTCAGCACAGTTCCTCCTGTTGTTGTCAGAGGTCGATGATCGAGTGAGATATTATAGGTGATAACCTCAGTTTTCTTGGCATTTAACCTGAGGACCACCTTGGCATTCTCAGACTCCACTCTGGTCAGGAGTTCCTGTGCTTGCTGCACGTTGTCAGAGAGGAGGCTGATGTCGTCTGCATAGTCCAGACCTGTCAGGACTACTTTGGGGTGTCCTCTCGACCTCCTTGGTGTTAGAGTGAAGCCAAGACCCTGCTCTCGTCCACTGAAGGCCTTGCTGAGTGCATAGTCCAGGACTATGATGAAGAGAAAGGGGGCTAGGGTGTCCCCTTGCATTACCCCAGCCCGGATATCAAACTCCTCGATGTTGCCTTCTGGGGTCACCACCTCAGCATACATGGTCTCTATCGCCCAGAGTAAGTTGGGAGGGACACCGTAGGCCTCAAGGATCTTCAACAAATGAACAAAATGCCTCAAATCTTAACACACCGTGCGATTTCCGTGCAATTATGCACGCACATTCCCACTAGGCAGAGGAAGAAATGCCACTTACACATTTTCAAATCAGCATCATGGTGGCGCCATAACAGGCCAATAAGAGCCTTTCTCGGCCCCACCCTTCTCCCTTTGTTTATATTGTGTTTAGTTTCCAAGATGGCCACAGCACTATAGAGGGCTGGGGCGGAGGTGAGCGGGTGGGGTCGACCCTATGCCCTTACTGGGCTGCATTCACAAATTCAAGACACCTGTCTTGCGTTTGTCTTGTGTCTGTGTTTAATGGCCGCTCCAATGCATTTCCTATGGAAGCCCATATTGTTTGACCAAACATTTTGTTTGATGGGGGGTAACACATCCATCAAAGCTGTGTTCAGACACAAGTCAGGTGTCAGACACAAGGCAAGTGTATTGAATGCAGCCCAGTATGGGCATAGGGTCGACCCCACCCGCTCACCTCCGCCCCACCCCCTCCTGGCGCTGCGGCCATCTTGGAAACTAAACACAATATAAACAAAGGGAGAAGGGTGGATCCGAGAAAGGCCCTTATTCCTGTTTTTACCTACTGCACCGATATGTGTACAACTTTGTATGCGCACTCCCTAGAGGCCAGGGAAAAACATTTGCCCTCCATTTTTCGCATCTGCCTGTTATAGCGCCACCATGAGGCCACTTCTTGCAAAACACATTTCTTTATATTACTCACAAAGATTTTATCCATACATCACGCAAATAGGTATACACTATCTCTATAGTCACGTGTTCAACACAGATCTGTTAGATTTTTCATATAGGCCTATTACTCCTACACATTTTGTCAACATCACAAATGCTACTATCCTGGTGGAGACCTGGTCCCCGAGGGGCACTAGTTTGTATAGTGTTGGTATACAGTATGTGCATGCATATATGCACAATGCACTCTGGGAGTAAGTGGTGACACTATTGTAACATACTACAGGTTTACAAATATCTGATCAAGTTGAGGATTGAGGTACATTATATTTTAAGCAGTTTTTTCTCTCAACCACAGATTAATCTCACATGCACGCCATAACACAATAGAAACAAGAGGCATCGTCAGTTAATCGCATGGGCCAACAGAAGAGTATGCATATTTAATATAATGTAAATAACTAATATTAAATATGTATGAGCTTAACTGAATTTACAAAAAATTTAGATCTTATACGAATATATGAATGCACAATTCTGTAGCTGTTAAGGAATACATTATGAATGTGCTGGAACCTGGAGTTCATCTTTTTACGTGTGGGTGGCAAGTCATATTTAGGCTACATATCTCCTTTAAGAAATTAAAATGAAAATGCTTAGATTTGAAGTCTCTCCTAAAATTACCCCTAGATAAAGACTAATTTAAGAACAAAATTAAATGTACATGGCTTGTTAACCTTCGTGATGATGTTCAACCAACATAGACCTGGTTATTCAGGTAAGACAGTAAACTGCTAATGACTTATTGGAGCAAATGTAAACATGCAAAATCTAAATTTAAAGCCATTAACAGGAAAATGGTACATGTTTATGCAGTTTTTTAATGCTAATGATGTTTTCAGACTTTTAGAGCATATCTGTGATCATAATGAGGACATACCTACAGTAACAATACATGTGCCAATGTCAAACTGAAACATGCTGCCTGAATATATCAGCACGCTCTGGTGATTATGATTATGAATCATGATTTAATTCACCTGTGTGATTCCCATAGGTCCCACGCACGCACGCACGCACGCACGCACGCACGCACGCACGCACGCACGCACGCACGCACGCACGCACGCACGCACGCACGCACGCACGCACGCACGCACACACACACACACACACACACACACACACACACACACACACACACACACACACACACACACACACACACACACACACACACCTGGTTTTCATTTCATGGCGTCTTTAAGAATGAAGAATGATTTTGCTGATTTGTGGAATTTTGTTTGGTAAGACTTAAAATGAGCAGCCTGTGGTTCTCAGTCGACTTGCGGCCTCATGATGCCCTCATGCCATCTCTAATAAAAGTATAATTTCCTTAAATCCTGGTGAATACCAGTTCAAATTGAACAACATTAGATCGGTTGGTATAGCACCAGCCTTCTTGATAGGATTCTGTAGACCAATAGTAGGTGTAACACCCCACTTGAAATGGATAAAACAGTTGACATGAGAGGTTCAGACAAGTGACCTTGAGTTAATACACCCATGACCCTAGTGTCCTGAGCTATAATTGACTGGCCTGTGGTCTTGCGGATCAGGAGGCAGCATGTACGTGGCAGTACAGTAGGCTCACAGTACACTGCCAAAAGCAAAAGGCTAAACAGAAATGTCCCCTTTCCTCCAACCTGATTCATAAGATATCTGAAATTCCTGTATCAGGTAGGGAATGTGAATATCGTCGCTGTCAGGCAGAGAAAGTAACCTTGTACAGTATCTCCATTTTGGTCTTTTTTCACTCCCCATAAATGAATGCCCTGTTTTACACTTGGTTGTATGACAGTGCACAAAAGTAGCAAAAGGTGCCGATCTACAAGCAGTGTGTCTCAAGATTTTGTAGGGCTGCTATTTTCGCTTTTTGGAAATTTCTTATAATTACATGCCAAAAATAGAGAAGTTATAGGTTGAAAGTTTGAATAGCAGTGCTGGCGTACATGCTTGCATTGCATCCAAATAATAAGGACGTTTGCGCGCAACACTCTTGACAACAAAGCATGGCATTGGGAGTTTGCCTACTGTAGAAAGTCATAAAGGGAGCTGACAGGTCCTTCTTGATGTCAATCAATCAAGTCACCTTAAGTTTTTATTAAGAACAGCTTATAAATTGTTATATATTGGCACAGTATACATTATATATTTTTCTTTTATGAAAGGGAAAAAGGGAAAAAAATGAACAAATAAGACGGACAAAAAGATCCCTCCCACCCATACTGCTCAGTGACACTGGATAAAATAAAGTAATACGATGAAATACTGTCATGGAAAACAACAACACTTGAAATGATGATGATCGACAGTCTGAGTCAACCACATCAATGGTATCCTGTCCATTAGGTGCTTCTATTCAAGTAATGGACGAGGGGCAGCCTCGTAATTAAGTCACCTTGGCAAAAAAGTGGCAAATATATATTACAGTGTTATATATATATATACAGTGTATATTACCCGACAGTGACAATATCAGAGGTGAAGCTATAGTCTATTATGGCATAATGGCAGAGGTAGACAATAGGCGATTTACAAGCTAAAAACGCATCTTAAGTAGATCTTCTATGTTTGGCCAATAGAAAATTATGGATGTTGGCATGGAAGTGGATATGGCAGTAGTTTGCTTTTATGGACAAAGTGAACTTGGGGGGGACAAGATTATTTCTATTTATGATGCGTCAGGCATCATCAAGGGCGCGTCTCCTGTGCCGTGTGCTTTCAGGGGGATTGAATTAGCCCTTCTCCCAATGATGGCTCTGTGTCATCTCACTGACCAGGAGCTGCTGCGTAGATGTGTTGGGGGGGGGGGGGGGGGGGGGGGGGGGTGGTGTTGTCATGAAGGACATCTTCACTCAGAGGAGGTCAAAAGGGAGCCCAGATTTGCAATGTCTGGCATGTTGTGGCCGATGCATGCACCGAATGAACCTTCTCACTGCTGTGTGCTTGACCTTCCCCGTTTCTTTCCTTCCTCGAAATACGTATAGAGTTATAAAGGATATAGTGCGGTCCGGGAGCGACAGCCACGCCCCCTGCTATTCATTTCAATAGAAGTTGCTCAGTGGCGTTTTGAAGCACACTTACATCATCTCACTGCCGATCTGACCAACATGTCTGAGTCATAATGTTGGGGGCTTTGTCAGAGTGCGCATCGTACCATTTGTCCCTTTTATGCCCATATATTGGAATGGCCATTGGATATCCAAACTACTCAACGGCGAGCACCGCACTCCCTCGAGTCCTTGCCGCTGCATGCGCAGCAAAGTTTGAAGTTGTTTGGTCCCATATATGCACATGACCACATGGGCACATTGGTCGGTCCTCTGGCTCTGGATAACTGGATCCCTGTATGTGTCAGTCCTTGTCCCTTTAATGCCCATATACACCATCTGCCTCTCCCATAACTGTCACACACATGATCACATAAATGAATGTGTTAATGTGTCAACAGTTTCCATGTCACCCTCTAATCTCTACAAGGTGCCAAATTCTTTACAGAGGGCCAAACTGTTTTTATGATTTTTGCTACGTGGGGGATGGAGGAACTGATGTCATTGTATCATTTAAAACCATACTGTAAACACAGATGGACCAAGATGAGGCCAGCTTGAAACTGTAGTGGGTTGATGGACATAATTCACACATGTTTAATACACATGCAGTATAGGATTGTTCCCCTCTTGGATGTGTGGTGTCGTGTCCTGGCTGTACCAGAGAGCAATGGTCATTGTGCTAAAGAATCTTGATGAGTAAAGTGGCTCTCTCTTGATTTTTGGGAAATGCTTAAAACATTGTCATAACTATGACGTCCTGAACATGAAGGAAGATGATATGAATGTTGTCAGTGTGTGAAGTGTCATTCACTCAGTTATGTCACTTTCAATGCAAAGTTGACACTGATCTGATCCCATTCTTTGAGTGCATTAGACCCCAAAAGTCTGGGGAGAGTCCACTGGCCTATATCTATGGACAAGTGGAAAGAAGTACTGTAGGCTACAGTATACTGTGCAGAAATAGCAGAGCATGCACTTCGTTATGTGTGTTCACTTGTATGTATACAACACATCTACTATGACACTTAATAGGCATAATGCATGCGTGCGTGCTTGCGTGCGTTTGTGTGTGTTTGTGTGTGTGTTTGTGTGTGTGTTTGTACTCACGGAACTCTGCTCAGTTTCCATTTTTAAATGTTAAAGATTAAAATGGTACAAGTTGTCTCAAGGAGCTGCTCTGAACCTATGTCTAATTAAGTAAGTATAACAGCCGGCCTGGGCCGTGGCTCAGCGGTCCAGGCACCTTGGCCGGTAGTCCAAGTCTGGCAGTGTGCCGCGGGTTCGACTCCCGATCCCGACGGCCTTTACTGCATGTCACTCCCCCATCTCTCTCCCCCATTTCCTGTCAGCCTACTGTCTGGCCCTCTATAAAAAATATAAAATAAAGGCGAAAGCCGAAAAAAAAAAAAAAGTAAGTCTAACAGCCGCACAGAAAAATAAGTCAAGGGCGCTTATGAGGCAAAGATATAACATAATATAATATAATATGTTACATTAATTGAGACCATGCACATACTATACTTTTTGGAGAATCAATTAAAATAGTCTCACATACAGGGATGTGAACCTGTGAGACAGAAGGGCTTTATTGCCTGAATAAAGGTCCTTTCAAACAGGCAGCGATGAACGCAGACATTGTCGCCTGGATCAACGACAGGTTTGCTACAGGTCTGCTCAAGAGGGGCGCGACAATGCAAGCGTAAAAAAAAAGCTAAACAGAATCCAGGTCTGGTGAGTCGCGGGCGTGTGCACGAAACGCGCGCAACAATTTATCGGGACCGTGCCCACGTAAATACTTCTCTGTGCAAAAACGCAGGTCCCATTGAAAATGAACTATAGGCCTCCCTCCACTGGCTTCCTGTGCGATACAGGATTGAACTGCTGAAACCCTATATGTTCCTACATGGACCCTTCTCCTGGTGGTGCCAAAAACCAGGCTGAAGCTCAGAGGGTACCGGGCTTTTGCAGTGGCAGCTCCCATGCTCTGGAATGAGCTGCCTCTGCACATAAGACAAGCCCCCACCGTTCAGGTGTTTAAATCACGCCTCAAGTTTTATCATTATTCGTTGGCATTTCCAGGCACAGCATGAGTTGTTTTCCGATGTTTAAAGTGACACTGTGTATTTGTATGTTTTTTTTAATGAAGTTGTGTTTTTTTAATGTTTTACTGTAAAGCACTTTGGTACAACATTGTTGTTATTTAAATGTGCTATATAAATAAAGGTGGTATGGTATATGGTATGGTATGGTATGGTATGGTATGGTATGGTATGGTATGGTATGGTATGGTATGGTATGGTATGGGGTATGGTATGGTATGGTATGGTATGGTATGGTATGGGTATGGTATGGTATGGTATGGTATGGTATGGTATGGTATGGGTATGGTATGGTATGGGTATGGGTATGGTATGGTATGGTATGGTATGGTATGGTTATGGGTATGGTATGGTATGGTATGGTATGGTATGGTATGGTATGGTATGGTATGGTATGGTATGGTATGGTATAGGTGCATTAAATCACTGCCCGTTTGAAAGGCCCTTAAGGCTGTTCAGTTTCCAGACACATTATTAAGTTGCATTGATGTTGGGAGGTTGCTAAGGCTACAGCTGAATGGCTACTTTTCCCCTTAAATACCTCCAGTGAATACTGACCAGACGGGAGCGAGGCGTCCTTTTCGGTTTCTGCAAGTCAGCCTCTATCTGTTTCAAAAATGTATATGTCTGTTTGTAATTGTTATTTCTAATACTGCAAAGTACCAGAACTCGATATGATAGTTTGAAATAGATTATGTTAAACTCATTGTGATCTTTTGGAACAGATTTCTATAATATTAAACATGTGATCTTTTTAAATCGATCTCCAATATTGAACTCAATGTCCATCGGGTGTTGGAGCAGATAATGGTAGACTTCCCTTTCCAGGGCCACAGCTAACTCTAACTGTACCGTTTTGAACCCCACCCGTCCATCTGGTCCTTAGTCTGCCCCCATCACATTGGTCCTTAGTCTGGCCCCATCACATTGGTCCTTAGTCTGCCCCCATCACATTGGTCCTTAGTCTGCCCCCATCACATTGGTCCTTAGTCTGCCCCCATCACATTGGTCCTTAGTTTGGCCCCATCACATTGGTCCTTAGTCTGCCCCCATCACACTGGTCCTTAGTCTGCCCCCATCACATTGGTCCTTAGTCTGGCCCCATCACATTGGTCCTTAGTCTGGCCCCATCACATTGGTCCTTAGTCTGGCCCCATCACATTGGTCCTTAGTCTGCCCCCATCACATTGGTCCTTAGTCTGCCCCCATCACATTGGTCCTTAGTCTGCCCCCATCACATTGGTCCTTAGTCTGCCCCCATCACACTGGTCCTTAGTCTGCCCCCATCACACTGGTCCTTAGTCTGGCCCCATCACATTGGTCCTTAGTCTGGCCCCATCACATTGGTCCTTAGTCTGGCCCCATCACATTGGTCCTTAGTCTGGCCCCATCACATTGGTCCTTAGTCTGGCCCCATCACATTGGTCCTTAGTCTGGCCCCATCACATTGGGGCAACCTTTTGAAATAGAGATCTAGTATTAGCCCCCTACAATGTAGAGAATGTAAACAGCGCCCCACACAGTGCAGAGAAAGAGACAGAGAATCATTTTTCATCCAGAAGATATAAAATGGACAGAAATCAATATTAAGAAGAATGCAGGAAATTACATGGGGTACTGGGTAGTGGTGGGAGGGAATCGCTCATTACTTGAATATTGATTACTTGGCAAATAATTTGTAGCAGACTCTCTAGACTCAAACATTTTATTTCAGTGAAAGAATGTCATTATTTATAAGTTGTGACACAGGCTCTGTCTCATTTGCACAAAAATGTTACTGTAGTGGTTCTGTAGCATTGCGCAACTTGCGCAAGGCATGTACTCGGGTGCCGAGCCCAGCTTTAATGATCTTAAATCCCTTTATTTTAAATCGTTTTGTAGTAATAGTACAACATAAACATTAAAGAGACTTTAGTTGTTACTGTACAATACTTTAAAACAGTTGTCATGTTGCATACATGCTTAAAATAGCTCTTATTTGCGCCACCCTTGTTGAAAACAATGTATTTCCAACTCCAGCTTGGCTCAGTTCAGGCTGCATGAACAGCGCTCGAGCGCTCGGTTTCTGCCCCCTCAATATCGTAACTCTTCTATTAGATGGCTCTGGTTGTCCCTAATCGCTCACAATGCGTTGTGAGCTTGTAGATCTGCTATTTTCAAATAGCCAATGTAATACAGTATAGTAGGTTGAAAGTGCTCATGTGGCCTATAGTCGCTTCTTTTGGGCTTGTTTTCCTAGTCCTGGTTGCTTATTTCCCTCACTATCTGGTCCATACCTGATCACAGGTTCATTCTCAAGGTGCCAGTTTATTTATTTATTTCCGTCTTTCATGTGTGTGAAGTTGTTCACAAACATTGCAAAGCTGTCATTGCACTTCATTACTTTATGCGAGAATGTATATTATGCCATAATGGCAGAGATGTTGTATTGCCACAAATGATATGGCCTAATTCATTGGGGTAAAGTAGCTTAGTCATCATTCTAACATTTCCTGCTGTTCCTAACAGAAGTTTTGATGAATGGGACTCTTGCACCAAGTGACAGCGCTGTGCACAGGAGTATTGGAGTGATGGTATTAAATGAAATAGCTTCTCAAATATGAGTAGCTTACAGTATATGACAGACTTCACTTGGAAACAAGCCACACATATTGAAATATGCTCTCATTCGTTCAGCTCATTTTTATCCCAAACTGGTGCAGTTCAAGTTTGAAACAAGATTCATCAAATATCATCAAATCTAGGTCAGCCCATGCTCTGTTGAACTACTACAGGCTGTATCATGAATTCCATGCTATATATCCCATAGTGAAACTCAATGGGAACCTTATAGCCAAAAGCAAGTATGAAGCCTTCAGACAGGGACATTGTAAAGCCTGTACTTCTTTCCCTTGACTCCACATATTTCGTTCAGAGTATATATGGTGTTCAAGGGGGTTTTTCTTTTTTGAGCGGTGCCTCCGCTCCATTGCGCAGCTATGTGTGTTCCTATACGTGTAACTGTGTTTGGCCAAGCACGGAAATCTGCAAAACGGTAACTCTGTCATTTCTTGACCGTTTCGGACGCGGGATGGCTCACCGGAACCGGGCTTCCCAACTGGGCGCGTTCCTGGGGGTCTGGATATTCCGGGGATCCCCCGGGGACCCCCACACGGTAACTGTTATTTCTCAAAGATTTTTTCCAAAAATAACAAAGGAACAGCACAGAGCACGGTACACTACAATACAATACAAATACAGTACAGAGCACAGTACAGTAACTATAACAATAAATGTATAGTTGCACTGCTCAGTTCACACAGGTGTGATTTTCTTTAGACACCATGCTTTATGAAGAAAGAGGTATATGAAAGGAGGCACCTCATGACTACGGATGAAACAAGAGGATTGTATGTATGCGTATGTATGTATGCGTGTCCTTGTGTCTGACCGAGCACGGAAAGCTGCAACACCGTAACTGTGTCTTTTCTCAACCGTTTCGGATGCGGAAAGGCTTGCCAGAACAGGGCAGGCCCCCTGGGCGTGTTCCTGGGGGTCTGGATGTTCCGGGGACCCCCCGGGGACCCTCACGTGATAACTCTGTCATTTCTCAAGCGTTTCGGACGTGGGAAGGCTCGCTGGAACCAGGCCGCCCCCCTGGGCACGTTCCTGTGGGTCTGGATGTTCCGGGGAACCCCCGGGGACCCCCACACGGTAACTCAGTACAGAGCACAGTACACTACATTACAATTCAGTACAGAGCACAGTACAGTAACAATTAATGTATAGTTTTCTCTTGAGGTGTGGTGTTAGATGCAGATTAAAGAAAGAATAGAACTGGTACATCCACTGGAAGGCAGGTGCAGGACCAACAGTGGATAAGGCAATATAACAAAACAGAAGTCTGCAAACTGTAATTTTGTAAAGCTCCCAGGCTTTATTATAGATTAACATTTCGACAAAGACTCTGATGAAGACTGTGAAAACGTCAAACTATAATAAAACCTTGATTGGGAGCTTTACAAAGTTACAGTGTGTGCAGACTTCTATTTTTATTAGATGCAAATTGACACACAACAAAATTGCTCATCGTGTGATTCATGGGCTTCTGTTATGGTCAGTGATCTTTACATTAAGATGTATTCCTATGTTTTATCCTGGTAATGAAGACTAGTGTAGTGATCATGAGTGGCACATTGCAAGATCTTTGCTAGACATACTGTGCAGGGCTTCCTTGTAAAATAACTATAGCCTAAAGAAAAAAGGAAAATAATATTTAGAGCACCTTTATCCAAAGCACTTGTGCAACTCATGCACACATTCACACATGGACGGCCAAGGAAAACCATGCAAGGCACCAGCCTGTTCTTCAAGAGCAGTTAGGAGTTCAGTGTCTTGCTCAAGGCACTAAACCAGGGTTAGCCTGGGACCAGCCCGGGAACCTTCAGATTCCCAAGCGGCCGCTCTACTGAGCCGTTGCCGCCCCAGTGGCAATCACCTCAATGTGACTCACCATGGTAGACACACTGCCTCCAAGTACTATAATGAATACTGCACTAAGTACTCTGAAAATTAGTCAGGGTTATTAATCGGGATATAATCGGACATGCATTCTGAATGGACAGTAAATTTGCTTAATACATGTGCCTCAGCAATTTTAACCACTTTAGGCCTAATTTATACTTCAAAAATAGCCAATCTACAAGCTCACGTGACATTGCAATACTAGCTTGAAGATCTGCTATTCACAAATCTTGAAGACCTTTGAAAAACATACTGTATAATTCACCATAATGTCTCAACCGATCTTCACCAAATGTGTAGCATTTACTCATTTGTACAATTTCACCTACAATACAAACATAATATGTGCAGTTTGATGGAAGAAAAACGTAATACTCAAGCAGCTCGATCTGAAAGATTGTGTACAGAGTAGGGCCTCACCTTAAGACGTACAGTACATAATTCATCAAATACCAACCACCCATCTTAGCCAAGCACAGACCAATCCATCAAAGTCTGGCCATAATGGTAGCATTGTGAATTACTCTGCCAATCATGGTGACCCATGACCAAGTGAGTCAAACTCAACTCATTTGTTAATAGTACTGTATGCTGCAGTTTTATTTATGTGTGTGTGTGTGTGTGTGTGTGTGTGTGTGTGTGTGTGTGTGTGTGTGTGTGTGTGTGTGTGTGTGTGTGTGTGTGTGTGTGTGTGTGTGTGTGTGTGTGTGTGTGTGTGTGTGTGTGTGTGTGTGTGTGTGTGTATATATATATATATATATATATATATATTTGTCTTTACCAGATGTGCTTCGATTTTCTTAATAACATGGTAGTGAGGATAGTTATCATTCCAACTAACCAGTGAGTGAGTGAGTGAGTGAGTTGGCAGTGAGCAGTGCCCATTTGTTTCAATTAGGGATTCTAACAACACTAAAATACCATATTTTGGTTTTTAGTGCAGTGCCAAAATTCCATTTCATCCACGTTGTGGTATATGCCGTCTGGGAACAAAATAACAGATTTAAAATGTCATTGTGGCATTCACTTAACCTCCTGTCGTCATGTTTAAGTAATTCATCATGACTGCAAAGTTGAACTTCTGAGCTTTCATTTGTGCTTCGGATCATCTCTATCAGATGGAGAAAGATGTTACTGGATGTTAGAAATACGCCCTTCTTTGACATTTCATTCTGATGTCATCTAAATGTCAATTGTGATTTTGCTCTCCTTAAAGTCAAGAAATGCCCTTCTGGTATTCTGAGTACAATCTCGGGACAATGCTTGCAGGTGTTTTATTCCTAATATAGCCTAGAAAACTGGAGAGGCTCAATTAAAAGCTGGAGGTATATGCCACTTGACTAGCAGTACTGAGAAAACTGCAGTGTTTGCACACATAAACACATTAACACATTTATTGATTATAAGGTCCCCACCATCTCTGTCTCTAACTGATTCAACTATTTCCCTGCTATATCTGCAGTATGTAACATTTCACCTACCTTACTGCTGTAGCCTACGTTATTGACTTTTCTGATTTCTTTCCTATTTCAGCAGCCAAACACTTTTTTAAATTCCTCTAACTATTGCAAATTCCCTGGTCCATGGGAGGTATGGGCATACTTTGACAGCTGTAGTGGAATCAATATTACACCCATTCAATAAGTGTTTGCTTTGATAATGAAACTGTACTCTAGCTAGCTACTCTACCATGAGAGCAGAACGCTATGAGAACAAGAGTAATGTGTGTGTAATCTGTTTCAATACAGAACAGAAGTGTCCCCATACTAGACTTCCAATGATGCTTTTCTGTTGAGACTTGCTTTATAAATATTCAATGTGAATTAATCCTGTATTAACAAAGGAGGATGAGATAGAGGTATCACAGTACTCAGCCTCCCTGGGAAGGTTTACGGAAAGGTACTGGAAAGGAGGGTCCGGCCAATTGTCAACCCTCAGATTCAGGAGCAATGTGGATTCCGTCCTGGCCGTGGTCTGTGGAACAACTGACCACATCTATACTCTTGCAGGGTTTCTGTAGAATTAAGGCCTGGGAGTATGCATATCCGGTCTACATGTGTTTTGTGGCTTTGGAGAAGGCATACAGTATGACCTGGGAGGTTCTGTGGGAGGTGCTGTGGGAGTATTGGGTGAGGGGACCTTGAATGAATGTTTATTTCGAACTCTTTTAAATAAAATGACAATAAAAATACAAAATATACAATAATACATTCAAAGAAAAATTATAAACAAAATATAGTACAATTGTTCGAAAAGGAGTAGGAATGAAGCCTAAGCTTATCTGGTCCTACCGCTATTTGTATACAATTTAAAAATAAACAAATATGTCAAGGTTCCCTTTATATTTCTATTTGTCTATTCATTTTAGCACTAAGTGGAACCATAATGTACCCTCAACCCATAATGTACCCTTTCCCCAATACAGCAATGCTCCTTGATATTTTGGATCTTACATATTTTATCTGCGGCTTCCAAGAAAGCTTGCATTCTAGTAATACCCCTAGAAATGTTATTTCATATACCTGCTCAATATCAACCTGGTCCACTACCAGTTGCACTCTTGCATCTATTTTTTGATTTACAAAAATCATTAATTTGGTTTTATTCAAATTCAATGATAATCCTATTGACATCAAACCATATTTTTAATTTATTGTTGAGGGCCATCCAATCTCTGTACACCCAAAGCGAGAGCTGTGTCCGTGTGCTCGGGAGTGACTTGGCTTCCTCCAGGGCTGCGCATTGTCACCTATCCTGTGTGATTTTCATGGACAGGATCTCAAGGCGAAGTCGGTATTGCAGTTGCTGTCCCGCACTGAAAAGAGAGCTGAGCCAGAAGGCAAATCTCTCTATCTACCGAGCAGTCTTCGTTCCTACTTTCACCTATGGTCATGAAGTGTGGGTCATGAGGTCGCGAATACAAGCGGCCAAAATGAGTTTTCTCCGATGGGTGTCTGGCATCTCCCTTAGAGATGGGGTGAGAAGTTCAGTCACGCGAGAATTGCTGCTTCTTCGCCTGGAAAGGAGCCAGCTTAGGTGGTTCGGGCATCTGGTAAGGATGCCTCTCGAGCGTCCAACTGGAAGGAGACCCCGGGCAGACCAAGAATTAGATGGAGATCTCCAAAATGGTCCGGGAATGCCTCGGCATCCCCACAGAATGATGTTACTAATGTTTCTCTGGAGAAGGAAGTCTGGAGCTCTCTGGTGGAGCTTTTGCCCCCGCGACCCGACTACGGATAAGTGGTTGAATATGGATGGATGGAGGTCAGTGTTGAAAGTGTTAAGTCAGTGTTTTCTCTCAGTTGGTGGTCTAGGTATATACCCAAAATGACAGATTGAAACGGACAGATGTTTGAGTGAACTGAGTTTTCTTAGGCTAACAAAATAAGAATCAAGCCAAATAAAACACAGGGGAAGGGTGCCAAAAGAGAAAGTAAAGTACAATTATCTAAATAAATCAAAGAACTAACCTGTCAAAAGAGTAACAACAATCTTCCTACACTAGTACAAACAGAAATTAGAGCCTGTGGCACTCACCTCTAATCTAAAATAAAGTCACCTAGGTGTGCAAAATGTGAAGGGTAGGCTACCCCAGACTAAACTACCCTTCCCTGTAATACTTTTGGCTGTTCAAGAAAGGTTGCAAAACTGAGTTGAATTGGTTAGGACTGAACAACTAATAAACTATTGTTTGGGAATGACTGGTGGAAGCATGGCAGGAGGGAAATAGACAGATGGCTGGCAACACAGGTGGTTTACATAGGCTAATGGCTGGAGAGGATTGGTGGACCAACCGGTGGTGAGAGGCGGAGTTGGCTGAGTTATGGAATGATTGAGAGCCCCGGGAATGGACCTGTGAAAATGAGTGACAGGCAGAGAGCTGAGAGCAGAAGGGGAGAAAAAACAACCACATACAAATGCCCCCCATAATACACGTAACAGTCAGCCATATAGGCTTAGGAAGCTTGTACAGTAGCTGTTTCTGTTTGCAATAGCACCATTGTTGCTGTAGAAACGTTTGCTGTTTGTCTTCTTGACACTATGCCTAATGCAATTCTTGCTCACAAATCACAAAATAATTCTACATTCTGACACACACTGGTGAGAACGCTCCAATTTCACAGCGGAGAGACATATCTCTCATGACACCAACTGAGAGACATCGGAGACAAGTCTTCAGTATTTCTCCTTCTCATTAATCAAACCATAGGCATCTCTTCCCTATCGTGTGGCTCACGGTGAGTCCAAGACACTGCCTAGTTGGCTGGATGAGAAAGCACACAGAATGATGATGGGTGGCCATGGGATGTTGAGAAAGAACTGGGCACCCCCTGGAAACACAGCAGCTAAGCTGTTTTGTACTCTACACATGCAGAGAGAGAATGCAGCATCCTTTATTGCAGTGTTGTCTATTACATCATTCTGGGTGCTTCTTATTAATTTTGAAGTTTAGTAGGTCTACAGGTTTATTGCTGTAATTAATGAACAGTAAATAAATGTGTTCTGAATTGGAATGTCAGCAAATATGAATGCAAGAATGAATCTGCAATGGGGGATACAAATGTGCCCCATAAATTGCAGCTACAAGAGATGAAGTTCCCTTCAATGTTATATTTGTTGGTATGCTGGCTTGGCATTCACTGTTCAGTACCAGAATGCTCAGGGAGACAGTCTGTCTTCGCGGTCTGGATGCCGAAAGGCCTAGCTCAGCACTGGTCGGCTGTTGGGGTTTTGACAGGTTCCCAGAATCTGCCTGAAAAGTTCCTCAGCAACTGTGGCTATCCTGCCATGTCTGCACACAGATTTGTCACATTTGTGACAGTGTTATCAGGCGCCATTATCCCCATAAGGCCCCCCTCTGATCAAAATATTCAAAATCCATTTCTCGCGCACATGGAACTCGTACGGGCACATCTCCAGTTGCCCGAGAGGTTTGTCCATTCCCCAGGGAGGCTGTGAGTAACAGGGAAGAGGAGAGGAGACTCCTCTGAGACTTGTCTAGCACTGCTAATGCTAATCAGCTCAGATCATACGCACAATGTCAACATGGAACACGGACATGTCTTCATGTATTTTTCCCTCCTCTTCCTCGATCCCCCTCCTCTTCATCTTCCTCACTCCCTTTCCAAATGATCTTTCTCCAAGTCCCATGTCATTGTCTATCACCATTACATTTCACCATTCAGTCTACATTGTGTGTATTTTACGTATTTTCTGGCCCCGGCCATTATTGCCGCCCCCAGTAGCTAGAAATGGAAATGTGAAAGCAATTTGTTCTCAGATGGTGCAATGCCTGGAACAGTGAAAGATCCTTCTGTTTGGGTGTGAAAGAAGGTGCAAAACGTTTCATTTTCAGCAGCTGTCACTGACATGAACATAGCGTAATAATGTCTGTGCCAAATTTCGGGTATTATTGTAGATGCTGTTTACTGGTACAGTATGTAATATGATAATGTTTATACTGTAAAACAAATCCACATAAGTGGAAGAGTGTGAAATGTGCTATACTATACCTAATGCATGGAACCATGCACCGTCGGCTGCGTTGCTATGACTGCACCGCATCCCCTCACGCAGCCCCTTTTTAGGGTTTATTAGCTTCTATTTTCTCCCTCATTCTAGAAGCAATGCCAGCGCTGTTCTAATTGGCAACATGTGTAGCGAGGAGGATATTAAAAGGTAATTGGGTTGATGTCTGTCTGTCTGAGGGAGCCTCCTTCCAGTGGCTTTGATCTGCCACAGCTCTCCAGAGCTTTTGGAAAGCTTCATGGCCTGATGTTGCAGAGGAGGAGAGAGGAGGGAGGAGCACGTAACCAGGCGGAGACATATTCATTAAGAACTTCTGGAGCCACAGGGGCAGTGGTGGAGTGGTACTACTTAAGTAAAAGTATCAATACTCAAATACTGCAATATATTTAAAAAAAAAAAAGAATACTACTTCCGAAATTCAAAATGTACTTCAGTAAAAGTACCAAAATATTGGCATCAAAATGTACTTAAAGGGATAGTTCAGATTTTTTTAACTTAAGTTGTATGAAATACGTGCCATTAATATAGTGGTTGCAACTGTATTAATTGATTGCCCGAGTCCTGTGGTGGGAGTTCTGCTCTGGTTTTGGTGAAATATCAAGTAGTTCCGGTCATTTTGTGGGGGGCTCTGGGGGCCACGCAGTAAAAGTAAATGAATCCACAAAACTAACGTCATTTGTATTGTTGACCTATTTCTAAAATATTAGTGCAACTTCCGTTCCGTTTTTTTACCCCTCTATCACACAGAACTATGTTTTTTGTGTCCATATCACTACGCCCAAAAAATTGTTCCATGTGATAGAGGGGTCAAAGTTGAACGAAAGTCGCGCTAATATTTTAGAAATAGGTCAACAATACAAATTACGTTCGTTTTGTGGATTCATTTACTTTTACTGCGTGGCCCCAGTGCCCCCCACAAAATGACCGGAACTACTTAATATTGACCAAAACCAGAGCAGAACTCCCACCATGGGACTCGGGCAATCAATTAATACAGTTGCAACCATTATATTAATGGCAAGTATTTCATACAACTTAAGTTAAAAAAATCTGAACTATCCCTTTAAAGTACCAAAAGTAAAAGTATGAATTGTGCAGAATGTCCCATTTCAAGTTTTCAAATGTATACAAATATTTTGAAAATAGCAGATCTACATGCTCACAGTCCATTGTGAGTTAATTTGTAGATCAGCTATTTTAAAATGGCAGAAATATATACCTAGGGCTGATGTGGTTAATGTATGTTTTGTAATAATAATCCAAATCTACAAAGTAACTAGTACCTAAAGTTGTCAAATAACTGTACTGATGTAAAAGTACAATATTTGGATCTGAGAGGTAGTGGAGTAGTAGTACAAATACATCACAACATGTGCCTAAGTACACACCAGCTGTTTGCAACAACCAGGCTGATGGGGTCCTGATTGTCCATGTGCTGCCTTGCAACTAATTTAGACCAGGGACCTTATGGGCATTGTAACAGCTGGACAGCTTTCGCTAACAGAGAGAGGCAAATAGCATTTAAAACTGTGAGTTGTCTTACAATGCATGACACTTTTTTCATCCTCTCTTGGCAGGTTACTCATTCCAATCTTACCAGAATCTTCCTTTGGTTCACCAAATTGGCATGATGGCATTTCCAGGCTGACATTAATTCGGTATGTTTGACAGGCCTACAGTGCTGAGTGATAGGTGACATTTGTGTTCATCAGACAATGAGCATGTCAAAAAATAAATAATACTAAATGAACATGTATAAAAGGTATTACTGCAAGCATAGGCTGGTTCTTGGCCTTTTAAAGGAGGACAGCCATGAGAAGCTGTGCTTGTCTGTCCCTGAGGAAGTCATGTATTTAAGACAGGGGTCTGCAACCTTTCTGACAGGAAGTGCCATGTTTTTATTTTCTTGATAGTCAGTGTGCCATATCAACATTCAATTTATTTATGACACCACATCAAAATACAATTTCCTCATATGAAATATTTTCTTTCAGGAAATTGTAATACTCAATATTTCATATTATCTCCCAGACTCTCTCCCCAGTCAGAGTTCATAGTTTGAATGTATGTAGAATTATGTGCATGATGTAATTTGCATACAGATGTGAGGGGACTTCATTGAACCTTAATTGTTTTAAAATATTGTATTTAAAAAGAAATATCCTCTCTCACACACTGCCAGTGCTCACCCTCCCCTATGCCAATGTTTGCAGGCGTGCCTAATGTTGCCTACCCCTTATTTAAGATTATGATATGATAATATAAGATGAACCTTTATTGATCCCCAGAAGGAAATTCAATAGCATAACAACAGCAGTGATAATGAAACACAGGGGAGGTACAGCTACGGGAGAGGAACCAAACCAAGATAAATAGGCCTATACATAACCTTTTTAACCCATCACGACACATGTGTTCACGACACACGTGTTCACAAAAATCTATTCTAAAATATATTTTTGTATTTCCATTTCTGAACTCAATGGCTGCCAAGGACGTCTTTAACGCCTTTATAACATGGGGAAAAAATAAATACAAATAAAATAAAATAAAATATGTATGGTGGCGGTCTGGGACTTTTGGCGCCCCCTGGTGGCGGTGAATGAGTTTTAACGTTCGAACATACTGCATGACTTTCAAAGTTGTCAGGTAGTAATACGTTCACTATGCAGTTCACTCTACACAACCATTTCTTGAAATGGGTGTCTGAAATCTTTGTGGTCTCCACAGAATATGACATCAAGATGTGATGTACAGACGCAATGACGCGTAATATGATTCTGTTTTTATTCCAGTGCATTTGAAAGACTTTTTATCAAAGTTATTGCTTATTGCCTTTCAAGTTATTTTCACTTGATGACAGGAACTGTAATTTCCCCCGCAGATCAATAAAGGGCGGCTATTTCTATTCTATTCTTTCCGCAGCTCCGTGGTGTCTATATCTGATCATGAAAACATGCAGAATTTGAAACCATGCATTGCGCATAGAAGGGACACTATTTGTTGTTGTTTCTTTTCTTGTAAATAATTATCTCCTCTCTCTCTCTATTAGTAAAAATGAAATTGTCCCTCATTTGCATTATTACGTGGGTCAAGGATCATGTGGGTCAAGGATAAAGATTTGTGTAACTTTTAATCAATGAACCAATTTACTTACGTACAGTACAGCACAGCTGCAGGGGAGAGATGGAGTTATTTCCTTCGTCAGGTTAAATTACTCAGATGTACAGTATGCCAATTCATGACAAACAGGCTACTACTGTGCAATTATCCCCTCACAGAAGGGGAGATTTAATCTCTCATAGATGTATTTCTCTACGAAAGTTTAAGTGCTCTCACCCCTGTGTGCACTGCAGAGACACCATTTCAGAATGAGCAACTCTGAACATGTACAAATGCAAATATAAGGTGCTTGCTTACCCTCTTGCCCCAAGTTCTTGTGCAATGTATTTGTCCGTAGTTTTCAATAAAGATAAATAAAAAAGAACAAACTTGAAGGGTTGCACTTAACCTGAAAAGGATGTAGCCCACCACTAATACCCTCATCTACGTCAAGGTACTGCTAGTTAGAATATATTGTATTATATTAGTGCGGTTAGTCTGTACAGCACAGGTCTCTTACATGTCTGTGGACTGGGATGCCTCTGTGAATTTCATGAAAAAGAAAGGTATCTGTAATCTGTTATCACTGCAGCGCCTCATTGAATCCGTTTGGAAAGCTGCCAGTGCCACCCTCGGGGGCTGTTTTAAAATCACCTCCCCTCCTCCCTCTCTCTGTCCCTTTGTATTGCTGAACTGGCACCTGATGGGGTATTGAGTAGAAACTCTAGAATTAAACCTAATTAATGTTCTCCACTGAGTCTCAGATTGACTGAGGCTCTGCTGCCATCTGTTAATTCACGTTTTCTAACTTTCTAGCAGTTTAACAAAGTAACTTTATTGATGCAGGTGAGAGTTTCTGTTCCTGGTACACTAGCTGTGACTTAGAGAGTTAAAGGTGCAATGGGGGACATCCCAACTACTCGCTGGTGGGCACCACACTCCCTCGAGTCCATGTCGCTGCGCGTGCCAAGTTTTAAGCCGGTTGGTCCCAGATACTGTATGCACAATGACCATGGGCATAGCGCAGCAGTCGGATCTGTGGCTCTGGACAACCGGATCTCTATATGTGTCACGGTACGTTTTAACAGCACTGGGTGACAGCTTGGTGTAGGCCTATTTTTAATTTACGGAAGTGCGTTATTTGTCTATGGGACCCGGCAACTACCGGTGACAGCAGGTGAAGAGGCGATAGTCAAAAGTGGGCGCTGATTCTTTTTTAAGCTTTTCCCACAAATTTCAAAACATAAAAAATAAAAGGATTGTTGTTATCTTTTGTTAGTTATTATTGTTGTTATTATCCTCTCCTTTCATGTGAGGAAACAGAGTATGCAGTGCACAAAGACGTGACAGAGAAAGAGGACAATGATGTAATTGTATTTATGCAGGGGGGGAAGGTGTGGGGAAACGAAATGTTTTGTTCTTTAAAATGTAAAAAAAACAAATAAAAACACTTATTCTTCCGACTTATTAAAACAACGACCTACCGACCGACATATGGCGGGACCAACCGACAATGCCGGTCGGCAATTGGATCTCGCCCCTCCACTGAGTACTGAAGGGGGAGACTTATTTGCTTCCCAGGCCAGAAGTGCTTGCATTTCACCCTCCTCAATCCTATCCTAAGTATATAATGCCAAAAATACTGTAGCGGTTGGAAGGTTGGGATTTAATACTTTGCTACAGTATAGAGATGAGAGGAATTCAAAAGTAGGAGTCCAGAAACTAAGCAGGGATTTGCACAACCAAAACATGGCCCAGAGAAACAGGAAGATAATAATTACATCTGCTACATTTAGGTTCAATAGCCAGATATACTGTATATTTGTCTGAAAACGGTGCAGTACTTTAAATGGTTTAATCCTTGTGCAAAAGAAGTGTGTGCACTGCTGTATGTATGAAATGTGACTGTCGGCTTTAGATCTTTGAATTTTACAGAACATGATGTAGTGGTCACTTAATCCGAACAAAACAAACCCACCACGAGCTCTATCCCTTATCCCTAAACCTATTTGCC
>NC_136809.1:23171806-23184306 GCF_951216825.1 Electrona antarctica
ACACACACACACACACACACACACACACACACACACACACACACGTGCGCGCAACACACACGTGCGCGCATACAGTCTACGGAAATGATTGCTCGTGAATTATTGATTATGAACTATTGCTAATAGGGATAATATTAAAACATTATTTATATTGTCTACTATTATCATTTGTAATACTATATATTACACATTTGTAATATACAAATATCCCTGTTTTTTATTTGTTTTTTATTTAGGCACAGCAGGGTATGAGTTTAGGAATAAGGTTAGGTTTAGGTATAGTTTTACTGAGGTTAAGGTTAGGAATAAGGTTAGGTTTAACCATTTAAGCATAATTTACTTAGGTTACTTTAGGAATACCAGGCTGAGCAGTTCCGCCAGCTGTACGACCGGGGCGAGTTGGTAAATGGGCGACTCGTTAGTGGGTTGGGAGTCTTGGGACCCATTTCTGGGTCACGGACACATTTTTATGGGTCCCCTTATTTTTTGTTTCCTATTTTGTTTTTAATTATTATTTCAAAGCATTTTCAATAAACATTCCTGAAAAAGCAAAGATTTTCATGAATAAAGACAACATTCATGAATAAGTAGTTGTGGAAATAGCCGATCTACAAGCTCACAACGGGTCGCAGCATTGCTATTTTCAGCAGAGAGAGAGAGAGAGAGAGAGAGACAAAGAGATCCCCTTATTTGGCGCTTTGATGAGAGTATAGAGCATTGTCTAACAAGTTGGTCCAACTGGCCCATGGGCGTTCAACTGTGCTGGGATCTGTTGACTGAGAAGGCCATATACTGTAGCATATGATTCACTTACTTTTCATACTGATCAAACCATTCAGTGACCCCTTGTGTCATATCAATGGGGGTATTGTCATCTTGGAAGCAGAATAAGTGTTTAAAGGTGATCCCTCAGAATAACTTGATTTGCAGTGAACGTTCCCTCTAAGGGGCCAAGAGGACTCAAATATTGCTAGGAAAATGCCCCCCACAGTATACTGTAACACCGGACAGGGGTCAACCATTTTCATTGTGTGCGCCACATTCACCCACTCGTGGAGAATATAGGATGACTCATCTGACCATATGAAATGATCCCACATCTCTGTAGATCTCGGTTTATGGTTTTTATACCACTGGCCTCTCGAATGTGCATTTGTGGTCTGGGTTTATTCACTGCAATCCAAGGCAAGGCAGGGCAAGCGTATTTCAACAGCAAAGTAATTCAATTCAGTGCTTTACACTAAACAACAGCATTTGTTTAACAGCAAAACTAACACATACAATTACATATAAAATTGTTATTAAAGAGTTCACAGAATATAAATAAAACATTAAAATATAATGAGTTAAATTTCAGTGCTAGTTAGAAATAGATCTAAAGGCACCGGTCAGTCATGATCATCGAATATGTGCTTTGGACCACAATTTACAATTCCTTCATGCTGTCTTTCCCATAGATCGACGTGCAGATATCACTTTAGTCACTGTTCTTAGTGAAACTCTAGCCAGTTGAGCGGTCATTATGGACACGCACGCACGCACGCACGCACGCACGCACGCACGCACGCACGCACGCACGCACGCACGCACACACACAGAGAGAGAGAGCATAAGGGATGTACTTATGGAAACCTAAGTGGATCAGTTATCTTATAATGGTTTAAGCCAAATCAGTAGGATCCTCACATTATATTATTGCCTCTGTTTTCCATTTGGTCCAATTTGATTGGATAGCTATTGCTCCAGTTTAAGACCCCACCTGGTTAACAGGAGCCATGTGTAGCTGCAAATGTCTCTTGTCAGTCACAGATTTGGCAGGTAAAAGGAAACATGCACCTGTCTTTCCTGGCGAGGATTTTAATTTGAAGCTAGTTGGAAGCCATCAGACACCATTATCACTGAAGTTGCCTGGGTGGGTGGTTATGTTGCAGCACTGCAATACAATGACAGGGAAAATGCCTTGCCAGAGGTTCAGCAGTGTCATTTTGGATGGATGCGTTTGTCTGTCGAGGCAATAGAGAATGCACTCATGAATCTGAAACATCTGTATATTTTTATTTGTATTTTGCACTTGATCATCACTATTTTGCATTATTGAGCAAGGTTTAAATAATACAATAAATACTAAGGCTGATAATCTGTCACCAACATTTCATTATGTCAGCAAAGGCTGCTTAAGCTTGTATGTTTTCACTTTATGCACAAAGAGGATATTAGTTTCATTGCTGCTGCAGAAAAGCTTTCTCTCCGTCACTTATTTAGGAATTAGGACTGCTCCTTATGTCTGGTCCAACCTAGTTCCTAAAGTTGAAAGTTGCACCCAATACTGATTGGTTTGATTAATGTAACTCCCTTAAGTTAGAACACAACCATGAATAATTCATTGCCAAGCACAACCAATAGCACCCGGAGCTATGGCCATTTTTATGGCCATCCTGTGAATAGTATTAGCAACATTGTGGTGGACACAACCCCATGGCACAAGTTATGATCATGCGCCTTGGTGCAAAGTTATACGCTGCTAAAATAGGCCCCCGGTGTAAGCTTTTGTGTTAACTTGAGGCAATCCTCTTGTTGGAGATTTTAGGTTTTAAGTATGAAAACTGCATGTCATTACACAATACTTAAGGTGACTATTTGTATGTTCACAGTTCAATGTGTCACCTGAATACTATGGTGGCTAAATTTAACAGTTTGTGAATGCACTTGTGTGGCTATTTTACCACTCCACACTGCACATAATGAAGATGTAGTTTCATACTGTAAGCAGGCGTACAGTAGCAGAGCCTAGGGCTTGTTATTGAATATCAAGTAGGCTACTGACCCTTAACTACAGCAACATTGGCTTTAGCTCCTTATTCTGTCGCATCTCTAGCAAGCTGTGATCCATTCAAATGGTGATAACTATATTACTAGACCCTCGAGCACTGTGCTAAGCAGCTCAGTGGGGTGCTATTGCAGTGTCCTTGCTGGATCAAGGGGGTCGTCTCATTGCCATAGAAAACCTCATTGCTTTCCGCAATAAGGACAAGGCTTATGCGACCACACTGCTTTCACCCCTCTGGTCATGAAGGCCATAGAGACACTGGTTAGGTCCAGTATCATTTCTAGTGGTGCCATCTTGTAGCCTACTGAACATTCTCCATTTTGGTTACCTTGCTTAACGGCTTAAAGGAGTGTGTGTCGTACAATTATGTGCAAAGACACATACATAGCCTACTGCCAGCCACAACAGTTGTGAAAATGGTGGAGTGTACACTGTACTGTACTACAGCATACTGCAGTAGTATGCATTGGAAACTAATCAGAATGTGTCCTTAAGTGGGTGCGCTAATGGGCACACAGATATACCACCTCCATCAGAGCCAAGGACAAACCCAGCCCAACACCTTTCCATCAGAAGGATTGTCGGAAACGGTGAGATCCTCAGGGTCTACTCTGCATATGATAGAGCAGCAGGTGATTGCAATGGGCTCTATGCACACACGCCATTTTGGAAAGAGCTTGGGTCCCTTCCCTTTTCCTTCACAGGTGTTACTGCTGATACTAATGAAGGCTCTGTTCCGTACAGAGTCAGGGTGCTGCTATTGTGCATGTTGGCCTATGGCGTTTGCTCACTGGAAACACTCTGCTACCCCAGTTGGTCTCTCAATGGACTGTCTTAATGAAATGTGAGAGTGTAAAAATTGACCGTTTTGGGTCTATTTTTACTCTCTGAGTTCATCCACTTTATTTTCTGTCTCTCTACTGCACTCACGAAAATCTGATAAATTAGCCGAGGTACCACATGCCGGCATTACCATATTTGAGACCTCCGCCCAGACAAAACTGAATCACATGCCTTGGTTTGATTCCCCAGTGATCACAGTATGACTTGAGGCCTGCCTCATTAACAGCACCAAAGAGGAATCAGTCCCCAGCAGCTAGGTAATGGCCTTCTCAGTGGAGTCACCATAGTGTCTGGGGTGTGTCTCACCTCATGAGTAGAGAGCGTTCTACATTAGTACAACATGACTTTTTGATGTGTCGGACTAAGAAAGTTTTAATTGTAAGTGTGCTTCACTGCTTGTCTCCTTCAAGTTCAAGTTCCGTCTATGAGTCCGTCTGGACAAAATATTACAAAAATATTACACATATATATTACACACACATATATAATACACACACACACACACACACACACACACACACACACACACACACACACACACACACACACACACACACACACACACACACACACACACACACACACACACACACACAGTAGTTGCTTTAGCAGATAGTTTGAGGGGCCACTAATGGAGTTAAGAGATTTTGTCCAAAGAACTATTTACTACTTTTCATTGGTTCCACACAGACGTAAAGTCTGTTCAATAGCAATGATTTATGCATACAAATCTAAAACCTCAAAAATGGAGTTGGTGGTTTCCTCCCGACAGCAAAAAAAAAGAAAAGAAAAAAAGAATATATATATATGCTAGGCGGCACTGGGTAGTAAGTACCAATATAGACTGACAGAAAGTGCTCCTCCTTCAGCTGGCACATCATAGAGGGGATGAGAAGCATTCTACAATGTGTTGAACGCAGACAAGAGCACTTTTCAAAATGACTGGCCACTCTTCCATGTGTAATTGTGTAGCCTACTTCACAGTCTGATGAACACATGACCTTGCCATGTTTTTCATTGGACGTCTTCAGGGAATATTGGCACTAAGGAATGAAGTAAAGATCCAATGTTCAATTGCATTCAACTGTTGATATAAATATGTGTCCTCTCTCTCTCTCTCTCTCTCTCTCTCTCTCTCTCTCTCTCTCTCTCTCTCTCTCTCTCTTCCATGTGAATGGATCCTTACTCTCTCTCCAGAGGTCAGTGCAGGGCCAGGGGCCCCTCAGTCCTTGAGTTGTGTGCCATGCCCTTGAGTCGTGTGTGCTTGTTCCTCCGTTCAGTGTCGAAGAAGCACATTTAACTGTTAAATGATTGATATGTTTTAGTTTTTTCCTTAAACAGCGACTGTGTAGTACAAACTGTGGCAGTGAAGCTGTTGTCTGCACTCCAGACCACAACACATACTATAAGTGTTGCAAACGGCGTGGCAGAACATTTAGCCACAAATGTTTATTGGATAACTGAATGACTGAAAATAGTAATAATGCTGTATGAATAATGTTAGCCTATAATTAAAATGAAGTGCTTGTTCATCTCTTAGCTTATAGTGTTAGGGGTCCATCAACCTGTTTAGTCTCTTATGATCACAAGTCCAAAGCCTATAGTTTATACTGGGTGAGACGAGCTATATGGCGTATCACTCATACCGTGGCAGTTATATACCTACTCAATACATCGGCTCACTGACAAGCATCCTTTCTGTATCCATGGCAATGATATGAGCTGCTAGAAATTCCAGGAGGCATGAGCCAAGGGGCTCACAGCCTGTGAGACGTTCCGAATTACACCAATGAGCCAAAACAATATGGCTCGCAGGGGTTGTCTTTCACAGTATAAATTAGGCTTAAAGGGGATTGTGAGAGTGCTCGGCCTTGAAATTGGCGCCTCACCCCTGGCATCTGCGCCAGTATCGGCCCATGGCAAAGCACAGAGGCCACAACATGCACCGGTTCAAAATGACAGACCTGAACTCTAATGGACGCATGGAATTTGTTTCCGATATCCAATCACATTTTTTCTGAGATATTACAGACCCGAGCAAAACTGTTGGGTACTTGACAAACCTAATCATTACAATTTCTGGCCATTCTACTGCACCATGCCAATCGTCTACTCCCTAATGGAATCTAGCAGCTACTGTGCCGTATGTAGCAGCCTATAGAGACAATGGACCCTATTTATTTTCAAAGAATGTAAATGTGTGAAAATACACATTATCATATAATATCATATGGGTAACCTTATATTATGCAAGGTAACCTTTCTCTCATCTTTGCCAATTTATTTGCTGTAGATGCACTTGCTTCTCATCCCCTCTTGTACTTGCAATGAGCTAGACTCATTGCTAGTTGCTGTAGATAAAAGAGTCAAAAGATATAACAGAGATATGCTTGATACGAGAGACAAGTCAATATTGATCTCTCTCCGTGGAGAATATGAGATTGACAAAGGTGGAATAATTCAAGATAAAGCCAATCCAATCATGTGTACTACTGCCGATGTGCATGTGAATATTCATCCTTGGTCTCATTTAATTATGTAATTATGTAATGTTGTAATGTTGTAATATTGCATTATTGGAGAAGCAAATTCATGCACTGGTACTGTATAACATTTATTTTAAGTTGTTAGTCCAGTTAGGCTGCGATTACCCATTGTCTATACATTGTTTTCTATATAGGTGCTTTTAATGCTGTTTTAGGATATTTGCTACACTGGAAATGTGACACATAAATCAACATCCCGATTGATCGAAAATTTCATGACACGAAGCTATCAATTCCAGACTGGCATTGTTTTGACACGATAGTCTGGATCCACATCTTCATTAATCTCTTCATTTCTTCCTCGGTTTCTCTAATCACAGCAGCTTTTCCTCCCCGCTTAAATGCCCAGCATTAATTTGCATTCATTGGGGATTAATGTGACATTTACTTCCGTGCCTCTGTATGGCTCCCAAATGAAGATGGAGGGACACCGGATGATCCTTACTGACACTTGACACCATTTATTTTAGCTTAGTGATTCTCAACCTGTGGGCTGGGGACCAATGCTGGGCCATGACACTATTGCAAGTGCATGGGCCCCAAATAACTGGCAAAACAATAAGATTGTAATGACAATATAATATATTAAAAAATAAAAATCGTTCAAATCCGCATTTCTTAGTTAATACATTGACAAATGTATTTACATGTATATGTAAAGTATACTACTTTTGATACTATACTACCTACTACTACTAGTATACTACCATTGATCCGAGGCAGAACACAATCGATAAATTGGCCATTAAAATAAACATGCACTTAAATCACATGTGGCCACCCATCCGAGGAGCCACAAACGCTTTTAGGAGTTTGAAGTGCAGCCCTGATCCAGAAAAGGTTGAGAAACAGCTCACTGCGCAAAAAGCATGGAATACGGATGTGTATATTACAGGAAACTCCTGTTAAACTTTCCAACAAACTCCGGTAAACTCCCGAATTGTACCATCACACATGTATATTACCGTATATTAATATGCCTGCTAAACTTGAGGTTTACGGGCAAATCTAGTGCCCATAATTGCCTGTTAACTCCTCTTTTCACGCAGTGCAGAGCTGCTCTGAGTTCTTTGATTTGCTTTCATGAAAACGTGAGCATACAAGAGTGCTCCATATCATGTTGTTTTATCCACATATTCTTGCTGTTTCTTACTGCTTTACAGTGCACAGTGAGGCTTCACAAAGTGTTTCTTACTGCTTTACAGTGCACAGTGAGGCTTCACAAAGTCTATCAACGCTGCTGGGCAGAAACCTTAATGTCCAAAACCATTATCTTTAAGGAAATGGGAAAAATAACCTGTGTTCCAATGGATACAATGTAGAGTTAGTCACAAGCTGTTGTTAATCACTTTCATTGGTTAAATATGTATAAAACCCACAGACAGACATATACCGGTAAGAACTTGTTTCCACCTGATGTCCCTATTTTGGGTATGTCATTATAAGCAAAAGGTTTCAAATTTGTCAAAAATATCGAATTTTGATCTAGAAGCTTACAACGCGTTTTGGATGACACTGTCATAGGATTTAAGTATGAAATAATATTAATTTATGGGAAAATAAATAAAAATAGATACGTTTCAGAAAAGACATTAAAAGTTCCTCTCATGCAGCTATACAGAGCCTCACCACGGGTCTGTTGGGAACATCAACAGTCTTCATGAATGAATGCTTGATAATCTAGTCATGAGACACCTATAGTGTAGCTACTTGATGTATTATGCTGCACAACCATCTTTAGCTATCCACCACTGTGTCACTTGATCAGAATTCAAAAGAAAACACATCTGAAGAGTTCAGATGTTATTACCGGCGCAAAAAAGCCTGGTATGGCTAATAGACAATTTCTGCAGGAAATGATAAAAAAAAGGCCCACTTCAGACTTCAGATGATTTTCTGGGGCATTCCAAAAGATGAAAAAAAGTAAAAGCATTTAAATTTGCTACACCAGGATGCTAATGCGTTTCAATAGCCTTCATTGGAGCAAAGTAGAAGGCCCTGGCTTGATGTAGCCTGATGAAGCTTCATCGCCACACACCACACAACACTTCCGACGCGCCTCCCGGAAATTACACAGCACACACAGTCACACACACACACACACACACACACACACACACACACACACACACACACACACACACACACACACACACACACTGTTGACAACACTGTTGCCAAACTGTTACTTCCTCTTCCACAATGCCGCAACACCGGCTGATTTAAAACTCTGGTGAACATCCCCTGCACACCCCTTCTGTTCTTTCACATTAAAAGGTAATCATAACTTACGTTTGTTTCCACAGGATGCATTGTACTAAGCTATGTACAGTAATAATAATCCAACTTGCAGCCATTTGCGCTGAAACAATATTCCACGGACACGATCACTTTGCATGCTGTACAGCAATAATAATCCATGTTAACAAAACACTCGTGCAAATTTGCGGTAAAAAAAATAATCCATGGACACGATCATTTTGCATGGCCACATCCGACCTCCATCATCCAACGTTATGAACAATAAAATCCACCTAGGAATCGTTGTAGAAACATGACAGTAGTTGGATCATCATTACACAGTGCGTCGCCATCAGAGGTGTCGAGGACACTGCCCAACAACAACACCCAGGTAACATTTTCTAAATAATGGCCCTCAGACCAAACACTTCTTTCACAGTGGAAGTTAAGCCACGGGGGGTCAAAAGGGGTCATTGCCCCCTCAACCCAACATCCTTGACCCCTCATATGAAAAGTGTGTTTTTATTTTATTATTATTATTTGTATAATTCCTTTTTTTCCTCTTTTGTAATGTCTGATGTGAAGAAATGTGTTGCTATTGTCTTTCTTGAGGTGATAATGGGTGGCTGTGAGCCATAGTTTCGAGACAATTCACACATTAACCTAACAACCTGCCAATGAATACTAATCACTGGTGTACCTTCTGTGTATCAAATACATTTTTATTCACCACACCTGGTAATTTCATGCAGTACTTGTTTTCAGTACACTGGCCTCAACCTGCCACAAGGGCCTGCCACATGTGAAGGGCAGAATAAAGGTTTTTAAAACAAAGCTGAAACATGAAGTGGAGGCTGTGAAATTCCGCAATTTCATTATTCCCATTCGAGACGCGTGCAAGTAGAGGTGAGCCGGCGAAGGGTGGCAAACTTGTAGGTGACAACGTAAGAGAAATGGCAACATCCACCCACTCATCTGATCATTTGCTTGTGACCCATTGTTTGGAAAACAGTGCTCTGGTCTATAACGAGAACCAGCCTACAGTGTTGTTAGATTCACCTCATTCATGCCCACACATAGTTCGAAGTATGAGCAGTATTGTTCTGTTTATTAACTGTGTTTCGGAGGAAGAAATGTGCATGTACTGTACTATCACCTCTGTATTTACTGTTTACCTTCATTGTTCAGTATCGCTCTTTTTATACATTTTTGTAAAGCTTTTGTAAAGTTAGAAATGTAATTGTATTATTATTATTATTATTATTATTATTATTATTATTATTATTATTATTATTATTATTATTATTATTATTATTATTATTATTATTATAAATGTTTAGTAGTAGTAGTAGTGGTAGTAGTATAGTAGAAGTAGTGATAGTAATATACTATCACTACTTGGACGGGTGCTACACCAGAATGTTACGTGTGGTACTTAACACCAACAGGGACGAGCACATCACCAACAAGGCATTACCAAGTGTAACAGAGAAGATAGCAGTAAGGAGGATGAGACTAGCTGGCCACTGACACCGACACCAAGAACTCCCGGCCAAAAAGCTTGTACTGTGGGAACCAACACATGGGCATCGATCGAGAGGACGTCCCACACCTACCTACAGGTACGTGGACGTACTAAAGAAAGATACTGGTGCGGAAAGCACAAAGGAGCTGGCCAGATGTATGGAGAACCGAGATGACTGGAAACGCCGATGGAGGGCTCGTCTGAGGACGACGTAGAGAGATACTAGTACCACCAGCTCATGTATATTCTGTCATTTTGCCAATTAAAATGGCATTGCATTATATGTGCATGTATCTGTTTTGGTTGGCTAATAGTATTTTTACACAATTACAATTTGTGGATTTGTCTTTGTGCTTGCAACGTGCGTGTCTGTCTGAACATGACTACTGGCTGAGTGCCAATTATTAGGTGTGAATATTTTCTCACATTCCTCTGCCCCTCCATATTTAGGCAAGACTGACATCATTGTGACAATATGACATTTCACATTGAAGCCTCACTGTTATTATACCCTTGTTTCGACCATAGGTCGCAGATTACGAAAACCTGAAAAACCTGTCTCTCCTCATCAAACCATATGGAGCGTGCCATATGGACCATATGGAGGGTGTCTTGAGTGTACAACTCAAGACACGCTGCATATATGGCCAGACCTCATCAAACCCTGCATACACTCAAGACACTGCCCCCGCTGTCACCCTTAGATCTCCATATATGGATCTGACCTGTTCTCACATTCCATATGTTAATCTGACCTCATCAAACCCTGTACACTCAAAACACACACACACTCCATATATGGCCAGTGCAGAATTCATTCCATATGTTGATCTGACCCCCCACGCCAAAGTGCCAGCGCTCGCCCAGCAGTCTGTCGTCACCCAGGCGGATGCGTGCACGTCGCTTCTCGCCCTCAGGGCGTCTTACTGGTTTAATATCCACATTTTATTTGCGACTGTAGATCGCAGATTACTATGAAAACCTGCAAAACATGTCGCTCCATCAGTCACGCCACCATATATGGCCGTCAGTCCATCATGCCTCGTGATATCATGCCTTGTGACATCATGCATCGTGACACGTCACGCCACCATATGGCCGTCAGTCCATCACGCCTCGTGACACGCTCCTAATATGGCCGTCTCCATAACAATCACGACACTGACCTCATCAAACACACACACACACACACACACACACACACACACACACACACACACACACACACACACACACAGGCAGTTTGGTGGTAACTGGGTGACTAAAATAAAGATTAACCATGAACCAAGCTAATTCCTACCGGCTGGTTTAGTAACATCACAGCCCCAGTCCACCAATTTACTCTACAGCACCAATTCAATCGTTCATTCTAACTGTCAGACTCAGGTGTACCTGCTGTCGCACATCTGAGAATAAATCTGCCTTCATGGCTTGTTCTTGGCTGTGGCATAAGGATATAGACAGAGGCTATTAGAGATAAATATTGAATAAATAACACTGCAGATGTTCTCATCTCCCTCCAGAAATAGCCTGATGCGCAGGGAATTAGTGCCAGAAATGATGGACTGACTGAGGCAGTGTCTATTGTTTTTTTTTTAACAGTGGTGGTACTCATAGCCAGACAGTATTTGAGTCAGAGACTCAGAGTATACAGTAAAAGTATAGCTACTCCTGGTTCAACTACAAGTTAAAGTTGCCCTAATTTGTATTTGAGTTGAAGTACTTAAGAAAATGCTTCTAAAAAATACTTAACACAATATTTGCCAATCCCGCGATTTCTCTGGTTTATTTAAAGGGCCACTTGTCTTCACCCCTTTTGCAACCAGATCTTATTTTAATGATGTTTGGGAGACAAAAACACTTTCCTGTGGTTTTTATGTGGGTAATATGTGTTTTTAGATATATGTGTGTTTTAGCCCCTTCTATGGGCTCCATGATGTCATGGACACTGGGCTCACTTATTTCCTGGACTACATGTTGTTTCAGTAAGACAGCCCTCCCCCTATCCACAAGGAGGAGCAGTGGACCAAAGCATTATGGGAATTGTAGCCCATGGACACTTTGAAATACTAAAATATGTAAAAACACATTACCCACATAAAAACCCCAGGAAAGTGTTTCTTGTCTCCCAAACATCAAATAAGAATAAGATCTGGTTGCAAAAGCGGTGAAGTGGCCATTTAATGTAATTTAATCCAGAATTAATAGTATTTTATTTACCATTTTTAGCATCCATGACCATGGCTAGCCTCCGGTGGCACCCATGTTGTGACATCATCGAATATCCAAGAATCGTCCTCGTACACACACGTGATCAAAGCATTTTTAGGGCTCAGATTGAGATAAAGGGCTATGTTTACAGCTTAATAACACTTTAATCCGACCTTGCGAGTGTAAAACCATTGTTTACATCTTGAGATGACGCTGTGGACTGAGGCTCCGTGCACCACACAATGACTTACTGTTGAAGAGGGTCCTTCTATTGGAATTGTCTGGCAACACTACCGAGTTTAGCCAC
>NC_136809.1:23189306-23246806 GCF_951216825.1 Electrona antarctica
AGGCGGCCATTGTCAATCAAGAATGCGTGCGCACGCATGCACACACACACACACACACACACACACACACACACACACACACACACACACACACACGGTCTCATCTGAAAACGTACAATGGATATACCTGATACTCACTTTCATATAGCATATGTACATATGTAGATTATATGTACTGTATAGAGCTGGTTATTATAAATGTCAGTATGACATTCTGTGTTTTCTCTCCTTGGAAATGTTTGCTCAGCTTGAGAGAGGCACTTAAGCCTCCTGCCTGTTAAGCCCAATTCATAATTTGTCGCTGCACGGTGTCGCGCGTTGAGAATAGCCAACCTACAAGCCCAGAACATGTCACAGATGCGACGTCTTGTGAGCTTTTGGGTCTGCTATTTTCGCATTAATTAGGCTTCATGTGCAAAGGTCCTTTGGAGGTTAAATGTCTTTTTGCATGGTGCATATGCCAAGGCAGAAGGGCCCTACGTTTCCTTTCTCTGGTCTGGCGTAAAGGTTAGCATTCGCCACGGGTTCCGGCTTATAATTTACTAAATATCCAGAGGCCAAAAATAGCCTCAGACCTCGTTAATTATGCAGACTGACGAGATGCGAAACGTTCTAGAGGATTTTCATCCATTCATTACCAGACTGTGATGCCTCTAATGACGCCAAGGCAAGCCATCGTGAAATTACAGCCGACTGGCACAAGCCATATGGTGCCCAAACCTCAAAAACCTCCAGTGTTTAATTAATCGTAAATGTGTCCCCAACCGTGCCTGAGGACAGAGAATGCATTTTGGGAAAATGAGGTAATATAACCTCATCCCCCCTTTTTTAAATGGTAACCAAGCATTCTTCCACATTTGTGCTGAATTCACCAAGGCAATTAGACTGCTAATGATGCTAATGAACTGCATATTTCAATCACATTTTCCATTTCATAGCACATGCCCCGAGTTCTGGGCGTGACAATATGTAGGAATGAACTGCTGCACTTCCCGAAAAACACAAGTGGTCATGCAATAAATAAAAAATAATCCAGCCTGCAGTGATCTTTATTGAAAGCAGGGACACATGCATGCCAAAGAGCCAGCCTTTAAATGCCTACTTATACTATAATTAACATCAAGGTCTGTGCAGCTGCTTGTGCTACTTCATTAAGATATTGTCGCCGTCGAGCAGAAACCTTGTATGTTCAAAGTTTTGATCTGTCACTGTACAGGAAATTAGAACATGGATCAAATAGCCTGGCTTGGGTCCAATGCAGTTATTTAGTTACAAGCTCTTGTTTATACTTTTCATTGATTCATTAAATATTTTTAAACCCCACAGACAACCACTTTCAACCATGACTCCCGTATTTTGGTCATTATACGATGAATTTGTTCATTTTATTCATTATGAAAACAAATAATTCTGAGATACAAGCTGGTTTCCACCTCACAATTATGATATGGCATCTGCTAGAGTTGCAGGAGCCTGGCAGTGTGTAGGATTTTCAACCTGTCCTTTAATCCTTGAGCTCCTTTGAAATAAGATATCCCGTATGGTGACAATTTTCTCTAGCAGTGGGGATGAGGGCATTTGGGAATGGCAGGCTGTTCCAAGTGCAAATTGAGCTTTTCAAGCTCCTTTTCACATCCTCGCAATGTGCCCATCTAGCTTTCATCCTACGATCATCATCACCCGATACTCTGACAGCCAGATAATCTGATTCATTTTTTTAAATCAGGGCATTTCCTTGACACCAGCAAGAATTGCTTGAATTCCTTGCTATAGGTGCCCCAAGCTGAAGTAAATGTTTAAATAAACAGAATAGTTCTTTGAATTCTGTGACTGACTCTCTGCTTGCGGAGGAAAGCCTAACCACAAGAACCTCGACAACGAGAACGACTACAGGGAGGAAGTGAGACAATTGGTGGGCTGGTGCAATACACACAATCTGGTCCTGAATGTCAACAAGACAAAAGAGGTCATTGTTGACTTCAGAAGGAACCAGCATAGCCACACACCACTTCTCATATAGCGGACACTGCAGTGGAGGTAGTGAGCAGCACCATGTTCCTAGGGGTACAGATCACGGACACTCGGACAGTCTGTCATGGTCCTCAAACACGTCTTCTCTTGCAAAGAGAGCCCAGAAACGGTTGTTCTTTCTGCGCTGGATGAGAAGTGCCCAACTGCCCCCTCCCATCCTCACTACTTTCTACAGTTGCACTAGAGAGCATCCTGACAAACTGCATCTCTGTCTGTTCTGGAAGCTGCAATGAAGCAGACTGGAAAATAGTGCAGGGAGTAGTGAGGACAGGGGTGAAAATCATTGGGACGCCAGTGCCTTCCATCAAGGACATTGCTCACAACCGCTGTCTGTCTAGGGTCAACAACATCAGGACTGACCCCACCCGCCCACCCACCCACCCAGGACTGACCCCACCCACCCACCCACCCACCCACATCATGGACTGTTCACTCTGATGCCTTCTGGCAGAAGGTATCACAGCATCGGGAATAAAACAGCCAGATACTTTTCCCCAAGCGGTTAGACTTTTAAATAAGTGCATTATCCCCTAACCCTTATATACCCCCTATATGCTGCTATTAAAGACTCATGTTGTGCAATTATCCCTGCATTATCTGTCTCCTATGAACTGTTTTATTTGTTTTTACAAGTGGATTTTAGGATTTTAGTAATATAGTATTTTTTATTTTCTTTTAATTCGCAGATTTGAAGCTAGTGAAAGGAATTTCGTTCTCTTATGCATTTTATGTATCTGCTGAATGACAATAAAGATATCTATCTATATATCTAGATTTTTTCATGGCAAACCCAAGAAATGTTAAAAAAAAAATCATTACGTGAAATGTGCTTCAGAATATGGAAAGGCAAAACAAGAGAGAATGGCAGGCCCCGTCATAAGGCTGTGACAGACCTAGTGACATGGCCTGACATCCTTGTAACAGGGCTGCGACAGGCCCTGTGACATGGCCTGACATCCCTATGACGGACCCCGTCACATGGTACTGATCGTGATATTGACCATGATACTGGCCATGATACTGTCATGATACTAACCATGACACTGACATGATACTGACCATGATACCGACATGATACTGACCACGATACAGTCTTGATACTTTCAAATCAGAGTTAATGACAAAAAAAAGTCTAGGAGGAAATTTAAGAAAGAATGCTGAATGTATTTTTCATCTCTCAAATCCCTGAACCGATCAGCATCAAATGTTTTGTGCTTGCAGCCGGTAGGCTGCTTTACTTAACTTTTTTGCAATGTTTTTTTTTTAGGCTCTGGAATTTCACATCTGTTCAATCGTAATATACAATGCATATAGAACCGCCCATTTAAAAAAACACACAACATAGAAAAACAAGTACCACAATACAAACAGACATTACATTAAACAGACAAAGAAAGAAAAAAGAAAAGAATATAATGATGACAAGACAAACGAGTACACCACAGTCTTGACATGGTTGTACATACATGGACGATGTACCAGGTTACCAGAGTCCTTTTTTGTTTTTTGCTACTGTTCAATAAGATACATTGAAGTGCAGTCTAGAGGGGTCCACTGCATAGGTACATTGAAGTGCAGTCTAGAGGGGTCCACAGTGCATGTAAAATGTTTCCATACCTTCGTGAACCCTTCCATGTTATCACGGAGGAGTTAAGTCAGTTTCTCCAGAGGAACCACAGTAATTACCTGCTTGTACCAATCATCCAGTGTAGGAGTGTCTCTATGAATCTAAAGCTTGAGTACTATGGTCTTTCTTTCCAACTAATTTGGCGTTGTGTCTGGTCCTTGCACTGGAGTAGTACACACTGGAGACTGAGGTGACTGCTTTACATTTTAACTGTTTGACTGTAGTTTAGTTTAGTAGTCTACTGTAGTTTAATAGTGTAATTTGTACAATTGAATGTTAACATCACAAATTCAACAAATGTCACTGTTGCAGAAACATGATTCCTCCCTTTATTATTATTTTTTTCTAGAGTAGTAGTAGTAGGCCTAGTAGCAGCAGCAGCAGGCCTAGTGCTGTTTTATGTTTTCCATAACAAAAGCATTGCCAACTTTGATATAATGATTCTGCCTGACTAAAATGAGTTTTATGATCAGGTTGTTTGTCTGTGGCAACTACAAAACAAAACAAAAGGCAGGGGTGTAGACACAGAGAATGTATCATTTACAACTACAATTCAATTATATTGTTCCTGCTGAGTGCATTGATTTATACTATTGAGGAACCCATTGTCAGCAGGATGCATAAAGAAAACAGAAAAAGAAAACAAGCAGTCTATTCCCTTTAATTGCATCACCGATTCACGACACAAAACAATGTTTGCAAAGGTCTGGTTTGGCATAATTATGCCAAAAAGTGGAACTTTTTAGATCTCTCTCACTTATTCTATCAACCAGCAGCAGGGTAATTAGTGAAAATTACTTGACAGACAAGCCAGGCTTATTTGTAAGAGATATACGACTTACAGGGGTGTATGGTTTGTTATTTTAATATTTTCTCATGTGTTTAAAAAGTGGTTGTACTGGGCAGTTCCCAGGTTTGAGTCAGTCAGTCAGTCAGTCAGTCAGTCAGTCAGTCAGTCAGTCAGTCAGTCAGTCAGTCAGTCAGTCTGTCTGTCTGTCTGTCTGTCTGTCTGTCTGTCTGTCTGTCTGTCTGTCTGTCTGTCTGTCTGTCTGTCTGTCTGTCTGTCTGTCTGTCTGTCTTGTGTGTGTGTGTGTGTGTGTGTGTGTGTGTGTGTGTGTGTGTGTGTGTGTGTGTGTGTGTGTGTGTGTGTGTGTGTGTGTGTGTGTGTGTGTGTGTGTGTGTGTGTGTGTGTGTGTGTGTGTGTGTGTGTGTGTGAATGTGAATGTGAAGCAGGGTGTTGATGAAAAATAGCACTTGTGCTCAGCCTACCTACCCTGGGTAACTACGGGTTTAAAAAAGAAAGAAAAGGAAATAGGCTAATGCAATTGGAAGCTTGTGGCAATATTAGCCTGTGATTACCACTCTAATCCTGGATTGGTCAAACAGGTCAAGTGGCTTATGGGTATCAGATAGTTATTTCTGCCTCTCCCTTTGTTTCCCACTGTACCACTGACATATGGTGGACAAGGCAAGCCAGTTTCCAAGCAGAAGTCAAACTGTGCCATCATCATCCTTATCATCAGCGTCAAGTGCCTCTGTTGATTTTGAAGCAATCTCTGCCAGAAATTCACCCTTAACAATCCACCCAATATCCAGTAAATTTTTCTTGGCCAAAGTAAATTATTGGACAATCAGGAAGCAACCCCATTATTTCAGCCTCTAAGGATATTGATGTTGGTCGGATGTCCATCAACCCAACACATAAGACCACATGAGACCTATCTTGAAAACGGCATTGGATTACCAAGATGTTTGCTGTGCGCCTTCATGCTCCCCAGCAGATGAACCTTACTGATTTCGATAACCTCATATAATAGCCTCTTGCACTACCAAAATGTATTCCACACATATTATGAACCTGTGGATTAAACAATCAAAGTCCGTTTTTAAGTAAAGTTATGTAAAGTGCTGCTGATCGCAAAGTATAGACTAGGGTATGCGCATGCATAAAGTGAATGGGAAATCGAGTGGCAAAGTGATTGGAAATTGAGTTTAACGTTGCTTAACATCGTCTAATGCAATCAGATAGGACTTTTCTGTTTGGATGTATGGGCTGTCAAGGCCAGAAAGTAGTGTGTTGCCACTCAGTAGGCGTTCCCGCATAACTTCTGGGTATGATGATGATGTCACGCGCAAACCCTCTATTGTCTTGTAAGGTGCCTTTCCGCTCACAGCGCAAGAGAGGACTTTGAGTCATGGTAGGTCATTGTTAACATGCTTTTATTGTCCCTCTTGCTATCAGGTAGGGTAGGCGAATAAAAGTAAGCACAGGAGCAAATCGCTCTGTCTACCTGTGGCATTCAACATGACACTATATGGCAAATCAGTCCAGAAACTGGAAAAGACAACAAAGCTAGAAGAAAGCTAGAAGAAAAACGCCCTGAGGTCGTGTGAACAGCAGACTGTGGGTGAGCGCTGGCGCTTTGGCATGCGGGGTCAGATCAACATATGGAATGAATTCTGTACTGGCCATATATGGAGCGTGTCTTGAGTGTACAGGGTTTGATGAGGTCAGATCAACATGTGGAATGTCAGACCTGGAAGGATGGGTGGGGAGGGATCAACATATGGAATGTCAGAACAGGTCAGCTCCATATGGAGATCTAAGGGTTTGAGGTCAGATGTAGAGTTGCTGGCCGGCTCCATATATGCAGATCTAGGTGATGATCCAGTCTTCTCCATGTATGGTTATACAGGGTTAGATGAGGTCAGTGTCATGATCTTCATATATGGAGATTGTCATATATGGTGGCGTGACGTGATGTACGAGTGGGGCCATATATGGAGACGTGATGTCACGAGGCGTGACTATATATGGAGACGTGATGTCAAACGGCGTGATTAAGGTGCGACCATATATGGAGGCTTGGGTGACTAACAAATCGGTCGGACGGATGGGAGATGCAGGTTTTCATAGTAAATGCAACCTACCGTCGCAACTATACATATCCAGTGTGTGCATGTGAGTTCACGCATGTTCACGCGCATGCATGTTTATTTGGTATTTATGACCCCCTGACACTTGACAGTGCACATGATTTATGAGTGGGTCATGACACCCACTACCTCTCCTTCTGTAATTTCCTCAGACCACACACCCCCATCGTAGTGGGGACAGTAGGCATACCCCCACCCCATCACCCCACTTGCGATGTGTATATCATATAGGAGACCCAGCAGGGGTGACAGGAACATACACATACAAAATGTAACTTAATTCCGGGTGGCGTCGATCTTGATACAACTACTAACAGATCCGATTATAAGGGTGCATTCATTCTACCACTTGCCGCTAATCGTCAACGTTAGTGTGGCGAGATCTGAGGACACTTCGATCTTATATCAATAATTATGTAAATTAGTGACTACTGTAAAAGAAAATACTTTCACTTTACTACCCTCCCAGCTGTCTGAATGACCCATAACAGGTCAGCTGATGCTGGCTGATTGAATGCCATGAGATTTGCCTGCAAGCAACACTTTCCAGAACTTATTATGTTCTCATATCCTCCAGGGACTTCATTGTAAAATCAGAGCACTGAGGTCAATTGCAACATATCCATACAATGTTTTAGAAAATAATATATCGAACGGTGCACCGAATAAAAGCTGCAGAGCAGTCGAGTTGAGTAAGTGTGGAACGTGCCATAAAACTAAAGAGAAGTTTAGCACAGATTGAAAGTGGCCGGAGGAGAGGAGGGTGGGGGCGGTGGGAGCTCACTGTCCCTGCTACGATACGAAGGGTGTCTGTGGTCTGGGGAGGTTAAAGGGAGGAATGGGGAGGGGTAGTGGGTGTTATTATGACTCATACATAAATCACATGTGCACTTACAAACGTCAGGGGATCATAAATCACATGGCTGCCAATCAAATACACAACCGTGCTTGTGGACTCACGTGCGGTGTATGTATATATACTACTCATATCATGCCTCCAAGGAAAACGTCTTCAGCAGAATCCAGGGAGCATAAGAGGTGAATACTTAAGCTTCGGTCTCAGGTTCACTGAAAGCCTCCTCCTGGGCAGCATTTATAGCATACCGTAGTCTCCGCAAAGTGAAGGGGGTGCATGGCCAAGACGTCACGAGTCAGTTATTTATCATACGTAGGTGAAGATGTGTGGGCTTCAAGGAGCCTTTGTTCTTTCTCTGCACTAATGGTGCAAAGATCAATGGTGACTTCAAAACAGAGGGTGGGGCTGGTAACTTTTTCCTGCATGCCCTGTTAAACTGTTTTTCACGCAGTCAGCAGATTGCAGTGGCCAAGATGGATGAATTACATAGTTAGAGCGTGTGTGTGTGTGTGTGTGTGTGTGTGTGTGTGTGTGTGTGTGTGTGTGTGTGTGTGTGTGTGTGTGTGTGTGTGTGCGTGCGCGCGTGCGTGCGTGCGTGTGTGTGTGAAAGCACCAATAGCTTTTGGAGATCTAACAGGGAAAAGCTACTAGTATGATGGTCTTTAATTAGTGAAGTGCTGAAAGCTCGAGCCACATGGTTGAAATACAGTGGTGGGAAAGTAATGAAGTACATTTAGTACTGTATAACCTACTTAACAGCAATTTGAATGTACTTTTACTTTACTTGAGCATTTCTATTTTTCAAAACAGAGGAAATGTGTGCTTTTTACTCCACTACAACTATTTGAGAACTATAGTTACACTAGTTTTATAAATTATTATTACAATACATTAACCAATTAATCCCAATGTTGTGATTTGTGACATGTTTTTAGTAGTCAAAAGTAAAACTTTTGACTACAGGACTTTTACTTAATAACAGAGTCCAGTATTTTTTAGATTGTGTTATTATTGCTATTTATTGCATTGATAATTCCTATAAATAATTTGCGCCCCCATATACACATCTGCCTCCTTGTCCTTCAAGGCTTAATTGCATTATTGTTCAGCCTGGTTTTTGCTGTTAATTTACCTTTACATCGATTTGGTATGCATGCCTAGATCAACATATTGTTTTATTGTAGTATTGTACCATTTATATGGAGCTCAAGGTTCTTTAAAACAAATTACTTCAAAGCAGCATTGTGTCACTCGATGAAAATAACGGATCTTTGCCAAGTGAAATAGTTGTAATTGTTCTCATTATGCAAGGCGATTCTGCAGTTGAAGCCACTATAAAATGCCCTGCCATTAATTAAGTGTACTGCTGTATGAAGATATGTTATACACACATACAGCCATTATCAACAAAATAATTGATGTGATTGAAGCCATCAGTTCTGAAAGCCCACGTCTTTGGGTTGTTTGCCATTTGATTACATTACTGCAGTTTATGTGACACGTTTCATAGCAGCATGAAAGCCAATGTGCGTAGATCTCTTTCCCCTATTTTGGGGGGGGTCAGAATTTCACGCAACTTTGATGGTGCTGCAGTCTGTAATCAGAGATGTTACTACTTGGGTCTTCTATCTATACACTTAGCAGGTATAGTGAATACAGTAATTGGGTCAAAGTTCCTTTCCTCGCTAAACTGTTTCTTTATGACAGTATGTTGATGAGCCCTGGGGACTACGCTTGTGGCTGCAGGCATTTATTACTGCTAATGGTTTCCCAGAATGCACATTTTTGGCAGACACTACTGTTAAGGTCAGGGATCTCCACCACAGTCACAAGCTACGAAGTGACGAGCAGTACATACCAACTTGAGAGATCCAGGGACAGTGCGAGACAAAGTCATTTATTGCCATGCTATACTGTGTAATATTCTGGCTAACAGCTAACACCATCACAGATGTCAAGCAGGGAAAGCAGCTGTTTTTCATCATCTGCATGCATGATGTCAGATGTATGACTCTGCGTATTGCTTCAACCCGACCAGAGACCTGTTGACTTCCATTATGAATTAAAGTGAAATGTTTAGGAGGCGATAGCCGTTTTTTTTAATACATTTTTAACTTGTGAAATGCGACATTCTGCACAATGACTACTTTTGTTACTTTAAGTACATTTTGATGCCGATACTTTTGTACTTTTACTCTTGAAAACAGGACTTTTCTAAATCAAAATCACATGTTTTCTGTGAGTACTTCTACGTATGCGAAACGTACAGTACCACTGTGTGGCTCTGGACTCGTTTCGCACCCCATGATGCTCTCTTCTTGCACATGATGTGAGTCTAGTCATCATCTTTTCCACTATGCCATGAGATGAGCTAATGCTGAACAGAAACACACTTTAGTCATCTTTGATGTTAACATTTTCTCAGAGAGAGAGAGAGAAAGAGAGAGAGAGAGAGAGAGCAAGAGAGAGAGAGAGAGAGAGAGAGAGAGAGAGAGACATCTCCAAGATTATCCCCGACAGCAGAAGGGATTTGTTGTCATCTCCAGCTCCGTGTCTGCTTTAGTCAATCCTCTCAGGTTGTTTTTTCCACATCCCCTGTTGGGATTCAAACCACATGTCCTAACGACTTATTCCCTCACGTTAACTTTAAGATTACACTCAAAGTTTCTCCTTTTTCTACTACATTTTGTAACTCAGTGCATTTGCAAAGTGTCTCAAAGCTAAATCTTTCAAAGGCTAATCTTTGAAAATGATGTGATGTAGCACCCCACTGAGCCAACCAGCCCCAAATGTATTCTACACGCTGCCATTAGGCCAATACTGTATATTCCCTGGCCTGAATATTTGTTTTTGTGAGAAACACACACACACACACACACACACACACACACACACACACACACACACACACACACACACACACACACACACACACACACACACACACACACACACACACACACACACACACACACACTCTTACACAGTGACTGATCTGACTACACTGCTGTATGACGGATCGTCAGGCCTGATCACCAACGACGCTGAGACTGTAGGAGAGAGTTCAACAACCTGACACAGCCATACCAGGAGAACAACTGCCTCTCAACGTCGACAAGATCAAAAGAAAAAAAAGCTGATTGTGGTCTATATACAGGGAGAGAGGAGAGAGGTTGGACCCTCGTCTACATCAATGGCTCGGCTGTGGAGAGAGTCGGGAGCCTCGAGTTCCTCTGCGTCCACATCACAAGGACCTCTCCTGGGATCGTCTCCACCAGCCATGTGGTGAAGAAAGGCTGGTGACTGAAGTCCTGCATGGGGCACAACAAGGTCCTATGGGCCTTCTACAGAGGCGCCAAACTGAGAGCATCCTGACCGGGTGCATCACCACAAGGTGATGCACATGGCCCTCAAATGCAGAGTGCTGCAGAGGGCCAGGTGAACAGCCAGAGCATCAATGAATGTGAGCCTCCCTCCATCCAGGATACACCATGCCATTGTGTCCTCAAATCACATTGGGCAAAATTTTAAAATAAATCCTATTAACACAATCCCTTCCAGGATTAATTAAAGAATGATTACTATATGCCATGATATCTCCCCGTTCAACCCTTATTTTGAAGATACAAAACATCGCGACCGGAACCGGATGTTGACTGAATGGTGTGTGTTGTCGGATCGGTTGTTGATGTTTCACTAGCTGATGAGAAGTACAGGCCGGAGCCATTACTGCGACCGCTAGGCTCCATGCAATAAGCGTTGTTTGACCAGAAATGCCGCCTGGGAGTAGAGGGGGATTTGGAGTCTAAAGCGACTGAAAGTGTGCGTGCGTGCGTGCGATCAAGATGGTGCAGTCCAGTCTTACGGCTAACAACAGATAGCCATCCAAAGCTAATGTGAGTAGCCTTTCCACTAGATCGGATCATAACATTTTATACAACTGAATTAACGTAGCCTACGTATTTTGGCGCTTCCAGACAATTAATGTACTGGTAGGTTACGTTTTATGGCGGGCGTGTTTAATGTTTTTGGCTTTTCTGCCTTTATTGAAAGTATCAAGTGAAGACTGACAGGAAAGAGGGAGAGAGAGAAGGGGAGAGACATGCAGCAAAGGTCGTCATGAACGGGACTTGGACATGCGCCTGGACCACTTGGTCAGTGTCTGATGGGAATGTGTGTATTGTGGAGCACCAGCAACCTACGTTTTTCATAATGCATGTACTTAAGTACATCTGTGTGTGACAATACAAATCTTGAATCTTGAATCAATAAATATCTTGAATCTTGAATGTGGAGAGGAGGGGAGGGAGAGAGGGATGAGGGGGAGAGACAGAGAGTAACCTACTGTAGAGAGAGAGAGGCGTTGTCAGCATAATAAGCCCAGCAAGGTGATAACATGGTGCAAAGTGCTTGTGTATAAGTATATTTATGTATATTTACTGTACATGTGTACCTTTTATGTACATTCTGTCTATATAGATATGGCTTCTAAATGATCCTCCCCCATATTCTGCTGATATGCACACTCAGTTTTTTAACATTGCCTGTCTTTCTTAATCTGTACTATTTCCTTCTTTATTTTTTATCTTACTTTGTTTCGCCGTAGTTGCCTTTCCTTAGTCGTGATATGTCTTTCTGGTTTCAACATTTTCTCGATGAGTTATCATCAACTTTGCCTGTTTGTAAAACTCTCAACAAACGCAGTGTATTCATTTTCAGGACACCAATTGTGTTTTCACATTACATACCGGTACGGTGGTACCAAATACCTTTTACTGTCCTATTCTTTTTTAGCAATTGTAAGTTAGAATCATACAAAGCTTTGCCAAGTCTAAAGAAAGAACAGCTGAAACAGCTTTTCACTTGATTGAGTTTCATGCTGAGCCAAGAGCCATGCTGGGATGTGAAGGATATGCACGCGCTGTCACAAACATTGAGCTTCACGCAGACATGCCCAGGTATGATGTATGTAAATGGTGCATTTTTATAGCGCCTTTATCCAAGGCGCTTTACATAGATTGTGCATTACATTCACCCATTCACACGCACATTCATACACTGATGGCAGCGGAAACCATGCAAGGCACCAACCAGCACATCAGGAGCAATTAGGGGTTCAGAGTCTTGCTCAAGGACACTTCGACACTAACTCTGGGGGAGCCCTGGTTCGAACTGGCAACCTTGCGGTTATCATCCAGCCACTCTACCCCTGAGCCACCGCTTTGTAGAATAAAATATTTGTACTCCTCCTCTGTACCTATACACACAACTTAGGTTACACACCGACACCGGCATTCCGAAGCCCACTATTCCAACACGCCGCATTACTAACCCATGTCCCTAACCCTAAACCTAACCACACGTGGAAGCCACGTAGTCGGAATGCCACTCTGTCCCCACAACCTACTGTAACAATGAATAAACCTTAAGCTTGCTTATTCTTTTCCATTTTTTAGAGGTGCAGCCGCTCCTATGCACAGCTCTGTGTGTTTGTCTGTTTAAATGACCACTTCACCACTTTTCAACACTTTTTATAATTGGTCCTCACTAATGATCATGATAAAATAGCACAATTTTATTCAGGTGAAACCTGACTAACATCTAGTTGTGAAATGTAGACACTTTCGCCACCTAGTCGTGATTGGCTGCTTCTAGCCAATGGGACGGCAAAGCAGACTCTGGGCAATGGGAAGGGGAGAGGCATATCCCTGGTAGCCACGCAGACTGCACACTGTCTGAGACAGTGCAGAACAACGCAGCAGACAAACATGATCACTCACAGTCAAACTCACGGGTTGACGGGGAAGACACGTTTGCAATGTTCGAACGTCACTCGATATAACTTCAAACCAAACGCGGCTGCATACACGTTACGAAAATAATAATCAGACTAATATGGGGGGGGGGGGGGGGGCACAACGGAGACAGTTGCAGATTAATTTTCTTTTCACTCCGCTCGTCCACAGAACGGGGAGGCTGTTGGCAGTTCAGAAACCAGTCCACCATATATGGTCATGCCCCGTGACATCACGTGACATCATCAGGGATGGAGATCCCTGATACCATCAATATTAAGCCCATATATAGAGATCCATGATGTCATCAATTTTGGCCAGCAACTCTACATCTGACCTCAAATCCTTAGATCTCCATATATGGAGCTGACCTGTTCTGACATTACATAATTATGTTGATCCTTCCCCATCCACCCTTCCTCTTTGATGTCTCCCTTTTGACTGATACCTGTCCATTTAAACTCTAGACGGGCCTGCCCCAAAATTATTAGTGCAGCCGCGCCCGGCAGTCTGCTGTCACCCAGGCGGATGTCCTAAAGGGTGAGGTTGCGTGCCCTCAGGCATCTTACTGGTAGTATTCTTCACCTTCTAATCAATATGCCGTTATTGAATGAGGTGATTATCTGAGGTGAAATGATAACATTCATCTCTACCATACCATAAAGCAAGTACTGCATTAGATTTGTCATTACTTGATTTTTGGTATTCTGTATTTGCTCAGGTTAGCCACTGAGAGACTGGACTCATTTGTCACATGAGAAGGAGCGAGACAGGTGCAAATCTGGCTGAACAAGTGGATTGAAAGCTCAGTGTGGTACTCAGCCCTGATTACCACCCATAAGCTCCGGTCGACGCGCATCTCTGAGGCCCTTCTCTGCAAATCCACAAAGTGGCGTTCCAATGGGGAATTATTAAGCACTGGTTTGGGCTAATCTTTCACAGGTAGGTTAAGGACATTGGCTAATCGTCTGTGCAGTCAGGTGGAGCTATACTGTACATCCTGTCAGTGGTTCTAAAAGTGGGGTCAACAAAATGTATTGATAATATAGCATCAAAATCAGTTTAACCACTTTTAAATCTGATTTAGATTTGGGGTCCTTGGCCTGAAAAAGTTTCAGAATCACTGCATTATGTCTCTGTAGGTCTTTCCCTGTGCATTATAAAAAACTACAGGAATCTGCATTTATGAGAAAATGTTGTACAATTAACCTCTACTACTATCTACTGTTTGATTTATGCATTAATTAAAGAGTGCCATGATATTTCCCTCTCTCTAAAACATGATCATCAGTTATGATTATACTAGGAGGAAGATTTTTTTTCTTTCTTTTTTTTCAAAACAGAAAGTGTTAAAATTATGTTTTTATGTGGCCAGTCCCACCAGTTTATGAAGTATACCTGGTTTTCACCTTAGTACCACCCACCTGAACTTTAGCCACAACCACAGCTGTTGTATGATAATAAAGGGAGGGTCTGATTTTAGTCTGTCACTAAAGCGGTGTATTTCGATTTTCGATTGGGTCTTTTGACTCAAGGCTTTCAGCTTTCAGGACCAAAAATACACAGGGAAGACATATTTGCATATTATAGACCATACGCTATAGACACAAAAACTGTGGCATCGCCTCTTTATTATCCTATACGGACGATGGGGTTTTGGGTGCACTAAGACCATGTGAAGTAGTATGTGTGCCTGTGTAATTAATCACAGATGAAGTTGTCATGCTGTGAAATGAAGCGGAACCCTGCCCACAAGTAATCCTGTCATTGATTGCCTGTCAGATGAGCAGAGGTTGACGTGTGGGAATAGTTGTCATACAATTCAGTTGTAATTGGAGTCGACAGTTAATTCAAGGTGGTTCATGATCAGAGGCGGACAAAGTACTTAGAGTTAAAGTACTGGATTACTTTTTTTTGCATCAGTGCATTGCTGTATTGAAATGTAGACATTATTTGAGATTCTCGAGACATTTAGCTTTAACAACAAAAAAATATCAGTTTTCCCTCCCTTTAAACAATATTTATATATAATATATTCAATATCAATGTTTTGCTGAAATGTGGGTGTCTTTGGTCAGTATAGGTGTCACTCACAGTCACATTGCTGCTCTCTGAATATCAATTGTTGGTTTATTCCTGGCACGTTTTGATTAAAACCAAATCGAGGCAAACCTAAAGGTTAATTGTGTGTGTGTGTGTGTGTGTGTGTGTGTGTGTGTGTGTGTGTGTGTGTGTGTGTGTGTGTGTGTGTGTGTGTGTGTGTGTGTGTGTCTGTGTCTGTGTCTGTGTCTGTCTGTCTGTCTGTCTGTCTGTCTGTCTGTCTGTCTGTCTGTCTGTCTGTCTGTCTGTCTGTCTGTCTGTGTGTGTGTGTGTGTGTGTGTGTGTGTGTGTGTGTGTGTGTGTGTGTGTGTGTGTGTGTGTGTGTGTGTGTGTGTGTGTGTGTGTGTGTGTGTCTGTGTCTGTGTCTGTGTCTGTGTGTGTGTGTGTTGTTGGGTGTGTAGGTTTGTGTGTTTGTGTTTGTGTGTATGCGCACGTGCGCATCAGTGTGCACAATAAACATCTTAGCCATTCAACAGCCAAAGACTGATGGTAGAGAATGTGTTTGTTTTGTGAAGTCCGGTGGTTCACAAACAAACGTGCACAGATCACAGTGTCTGCCACAGTGTAGGTGGTCCTACCACAGTCACATAGGCGGAGGCCTACTAAGATTTGATTAAAGCTAGAATATTGTGGAAGTAGCCGTGTTGCCTCAACCTAATGATGTCCCATATATTCATACTTCAAGTAGTCAAAGGCAGAGGCACTGGTTTGAACTGTCAGCAGTCTGTGGGCCAGAGCAGAGGAGGAAGGTGTGTGAGGAAATACAACTGCCACAACTACCAATGTTGTTGTTTTTTCCCACATTAAAACCTGCTGCAACTCACACCATTTCTTCAAAAGTACATTTCATGTAATAAAACCAAATGGAACAATGTGGCATTGTGCCCAGATTTTCATCAGCTAGGCGAACAATATAGCTCAAATTAGACCCTAATGGCCAAACCAAAGAGAATGTAAGCATCTCATTGTCCACTGTTTGTTAGAACAATGCTATATTGCAATATCACACGTGTTTATCACACAATTTGAAGTGTAAAACTGTGTAGTTGAAAGTGTAGATTCAGTATGATGAAGGTAATACAGTAGGTATCTGTGCCAAGCTGGGTGGTTCTTGAAAGCCAGAACATTTGATCCTTCAGGGAGTAACATAGGCCTAATTAAACAAACAGCAGCTGTGATTCTGGTATAGCACTGCATTTGATAACCTGCCAGTTCAATAATGTGTCTTTCATCCCAGCCAGGATTCTAAGTACTTACTTGTCCAGGGTCACATGTGCAAGGGGATGGGTACAGTACATCAGATGGCCATGGCATGTACAGTAGTCAATCTCTATTTAAAGGCTTAGTAGTCTGTGTTGTCCTCTCATATAGTAACTACTGAGCATTTAGACCACAACACTTGATTTTTAAACCTTGTTGACATCAATCTCAGCAGGGGCACGACTAGAAATCCCAGGCCCTCCAACACCTCGGCTTCCCTAATAATATTAGATAAACTGACGCTTTTACAGAGTAGGATCTTAATTTTTGAGTACTCGCAGGTACAAAGAACAATTCAATTCATTCAATTCATTTTTTTGTCTATTTTTTCAGTTTTTAAAATGCAAAAATTACTATTATATAACTATTATTATTTGTTTTGTATTTTAGCTCAAGGGTATACTGATCAGGATTTCCCCCATTGAAGTAGCATAATAACCATATCAATGATTACTAAAAGATAACACAGCCATCCCCTTTGGATTATGGGAACAATGTCACTTGTACACACAGCTCTTTGTGAGTTGTTTTTGCTAGAGTAAAAGAGACAAGAGTAAACATGGAATGCACCTCGGCAACATTTTTGCCACAAGGTGTATATTCAAGAAACAAAGAAGAGGTTCTTGTCATTGGCAAGCTTCACCAATGCAGAGTATTCTTTTAGCCTGTTATCTCTACCGCGCTCCCGGGCTCCATCTAGGTTTCAGCTCTCTGAATCGTTCAGGGTTTTTCCCCTTTACCGTGGCCCCTGAATCTGAGCAAGCTCTTTGTGACTACAATTAAAAGGGAAAGAATATGTAGCACAATTAAAGACATCATCGTTTTCTTTGTCCAACTCACAGATGAACTATGATGTGGCCTGTTCAAAAGTGAAGTCAGAGGATAATTACATCACTGGTAGACACAGTAAGATGAAAGGCAATGGTGGAAATATTGGCTACAGAACATTACATTTGAATGAATAGACTCTGACTCTGATGACACTTTTTGGGAGCTGAGCTTTTTATCTGGACGTTTCATTAAAAGATGCCTCTCAAGCAGTCAAAACAGACTTTTCAACAAGGTATTGCATAAGCTGCTAATTTCCTGTGCAGTTATACATAGATAGGTCATCATTAGCTTTATGACCTATCATTAGCTTAATACTATATCAGACATTTACAGTAACTCCCACAAGGCTGTGCTCTTAGTTTCAGTTGTGTCAGCATGACCTCCTGGAACTCCAATAAACTCAATAAACTAGTTTCCTGGCCTACACTGTAAGACTGAAGTTAGATTGTATAGGGCTGCACGGGCAGATAATTGATCATCATGAATTGTCATAAAATGTAATAACAATTTTAAATATGAAATGATTTAATATGAAATGAAAAGGAGCCTTTTGAGTGAAGTGACTGAATCCTAGGATCGACATTTATGCACAGAGGTGGCAAATAAATGCATTCTCTACAACGTTTGAGATAATATTATTCAATGAAGTGACTGAATACCTCCGGAGCAGATCTTTGTTGCTCTGTGTAACCCCCCGTGTACCCCCACCCCAGACTGGAGTGGAAACAATTTCTCTGTAATTGCCGTTTCATTACATTGATTAATGTGATAAGGGTCTCACTGATTGATGAGAATGAGTGACATTATGTTCAATTAGAGCGCCATAAACAGGATTGATGTATGAATACATTTACCACAGAATCACCTTCCTCCGTATGGAGCATTTCAATTTAATGAGATCGCTTAGAAATCTTTTATATTGTTGTCCCGTGGAAATCTGTCCAAAACCATTCCTTTTTTATTATTATAACATTTTAAAGTGGTGAAAATAGCCAAACAAGTAGCCTGGCTCCAGCCCCTGAATCGATAGCCACGCCCATATATATATATATATATACACACACACACAGTGTGTATATATATATATAATTTTTCAGTGTTCGTTTCACACTAGAATATATATATATATATATCACTCATTCTTGAGATGAGGGACAAAAGTGGAAAAAACATGTCCCACACATAAGAGCCTTATTTATGTTAAAAATACATTAATTCATAAAAATAAAAGCACTTGCAAAGTTAAATGTAATACAGTTGTGTATTATTATGCCATTAATTTCATTATATATTTTTTCATATGCCATCTAAATTAGTTAAAAGCAGGCACTGTACCCAAAAAGGCCTGTATTTAGCCTGTCCCCAGCAAGTTGTCACAATTTCAAACTGCCAAAAAATTGTCTAATACTGTCACAATCACATAAATATACATACTAAATGAAAGTAGATTGTCAACAACATAGCAAACAATATACACAGTTAATTTTAAATTAAATATCTCATATCAAATGTGTGTCCCACGTCTCCGTCAACTCCGTCAGGTTTTTTGAAAGTCTTAAATTAATCAGAAAATATTGTCGACAGATTTAGCCTGAAGACTCCTTTTCCAAGTCCTGTTTATATTTGTTGCAACAGTGGAGCACCTGGTCTGACAAGCATTAAATTGTTTGATATTTTAAACAAACAATGTTGATATCAATGTGGTCACAGCTTTTACATGTCAACTCCGTCAGGACATTATTATGATCTTTGTTAAGAATTCCAAAATAATGTTTAGTATTTTAGTTTAGGGTTAGGTTTAGCTAACAACTGAAGAAAAACTAAATGGATAAATTGTACTACAGAGGGTTAAGATGAAAACAAATGCCATTTTGTCAACTCCGTCAGACGTCAACTCCATCAGGTTTTGTGTCTGACGGAGTTGACATGTATCTGACGGAGTTGACAAAAGTGTTCCCAAAACAATAAAATGATAGTTTTTGAATAATGGGAAGTATTCTAATTTGGCAGACAGTTAGAGCATGCCTTAAGGAACATTTTTGGCTATAGGGCCATCACAGATTTGTCTCGTGGTGACCATGGCAGCCATCTTCCAAAATGGCCGCCACCTGATGTTATTTTACAATAACTCAAGTTCTACACCACCTAGGATCTTGATTCTGGTGACTAATATTACATTTTCAAGGATGAGGGATACAGTGGTACAATTTAGATTTTCCCTATGACCATGGCAGCCATTTTTCAAAATGGCCGCCACCTGCTGTTATTTTACAATAACTCAAGTTTTAGACCACCTAGGATCTTGATTCTGGTGACTAATCATACATTTTAAAAGATGAGGAATACAGTGGTACTATTTAGATTGGTCCTGTGACCATGCCAGCCATTGTTTTTCAAAATGGCCACCAACCTGCTGTTATTTTACCAATAATTCAAGTTATAGACCACCTAGGATCTTGATTCTGGTGACTAATCAATGTAATCATACATTTTAAAAGATGAGGAATACAGTGGTACTATTTAGATTTGTCCTGTGACCATGGAAGCCATTGTTTTTCAAAATGGCCACCAACCAGCTGTTATTTTACCAATAACTCAAGTTTTAGACCACCAAGGATCTTGGATCTGGCGACTAATCATTACATTTTCAAGGATGAACTTTCTCTGGGAGGGGTCAGGGCTTATTTCAGGTGCAGGTTGAGTTGCTACTGACAGGACATTACAGTAGGTGGGCTTTATGGACTTTGACTTGTCCCTTTCAGGCACAGACGCACAGTTTGACTTCACTGGCCACTGCAGGGAACTGTGGGGGAGAAACTTGACACCCCGATTAGGTTCAGGGGTTTTTTGGTAGAGACTTGCCTTTCATGACATCGTTGCTGCAGCAGTTGATCTCCTTACTGCGAGCGGTGGCACACTCTGGGTCTCTTGGGCGTTGTATCTTGGTGGCCTCCTGCCAGTGTTTCTCCGTCCTCATGAGCTCTGTGTTCTGGGGCTCTTACATTGTCTTGGCTGGAGATTGCTTTCCTGCAGGGTCCAGCCCAGTCTTGTGCAGATGGCTGCTGGCCCACCTGGAGGCCCCAACCTCAATTGTTCGGTTGGTGTGATTAGGTGGGGTGGTCTTCCCCAATCAGGATGAGGGGTTTGACCCTTTCAAACCGTTGTAGCGGCAGTCTGGCCAAGTGTCTGTATTTAGTTGTGAGGCTAGATACAGGATACGATTGCTCACCCAGCCCCAGGTGACTTGAGGTGAAGGCTCCTTTGATTTGGTAACATTGCTTTGGTTGACATGCTGGGGACACAGAGAACGACACTGATGCCTTCAGTGTCTGCACATCCTGCCTGATAGTTCTGAAGGCAGATCTTCAGGTTTTCCGTTGAGGCAGAGTCTTTCGCTCACTGTTCACCTCACTCCGAGAACTCCAACAGGGTGTTGGTTGCTCCTGGGCCGCAGAGCATTGTGCGGCGGAATTCAACTCTTATCTCTGGTGGCAGCTTGTTGAGGAGTCGTGCAACTTGTGAGCCGCATCTAAGTGCTGTGTCTCCCTCTGGGCCTAGGGTTGTTAGCCTACCAGCGACTGTACTTGAAGCGCAAACTTCTCAAAGGCCACCCCATCGCCTCGACAGATGTTGGCTGCCTCCAAGACACTTGCTATTTTCCGTAACACTAATTCGTGGGGCTGTCCAAACTTGTTGTTTAGGTGTCACCCGGGTCTCTGTTGGTGAAGTCGGGTCTATAGGTGGTCTAGAACATTATTAGAACGTTATTTAGTATGGGGATATTAATAAAATCTGGTAATAAATTCCTTACCAAGAATTTTCTTCACCAATGTGTTTGGAAGGGTGTCTACTAACATATCCCACATTGCTTTATATTCAACCACCCTAGGGGAACTTTTGACAGCTGCTGAAAGTTGGGGTACCATCAACAACCAATATAAGGCAAAATGTTCATTATGCTTATAGCATGTGATAGTGTTGTAGTCGAGACCACCTAAAGCGAGACCAAGACAAGACCAAGACCTAGCAGGTCGAGACCGATACCGAGACCAAGACCGCTGCGAGCCTAGGGGGCCGAGACCAAGACCAAGACCAAGACCTAGCAGGTCGAGACCGATACCGAGACCAAGACCGCTGCGAGCCTAGGGGGCCGAGACCAAGACCAAGACCAAGACCTAGCAGGTCGAGACCGAGACCGAGACCAAGACTGCTGCGAGCCTAGGGGGCCGAGACCAAGACCAAGACCAAGACCTAGCAGGTCGAGACCAAGACCGAGACCAAGACCATTTTTCCGTCTTATTTGATAGGCACAGAAAACAATCTTGATCTGAAACATTGCAGTGCAAATAGATTTTACAAAATTAGGTATAGGCCTACTACAGCATGATTCATTCAAATATTTATTTTAAATATCAATTAATGAATAACAATGAGGCATGCACATCAGAGCCGCCTGGGAGAAACATTTTTGTGTTAATTAATGAATCAATATCCAAAACTATACAAAATCTATAAGGCCAAACCTTATTAGAAAAAAATATTAATATATGAAAGCCTTTTCAAATGTCCTATTGGAATTGCAGGTGCTGCCAAATAAGTAATTACCCTCATGCCAGTCAGTTGCGCAAATATATAGGTCAGATCAATTAGCAGAGCGGACCAGCTTCTCACTGACTGCAGCACAATGACCAGCGCTTCTTAAAGTTTACTTACTTTAATAATATGACATAGCGTTGGATCTCCAGACAAACAAACCTTGGATTATATAATTATTGGATTATAAAATTCTTCAAATGACTAGCATGAGCCACAAGGTAAGAAACTAGAATGATTGCTCACTGTTCACAGTCAAACCCTGCAGCGGTTGTTCTTCAACCCGTCGCATTCCCATCAAAGTAGCCTGCTGATACCCACACTAACTTTGTGATCAACCTTAATTTGCTTATTTTATTTGTAAAAAGCAACACTGTATTAAGACATGGTAGTATAATATTGGTGCAAAATGGAAATATGTAATTAAATAGTTAATAGAGAGAGAGAGAGAGAGAGAGAGAGAGAGAGAGAGGCAGACGGAGAGAGAGGCAGACGGAGAGAGAGAGAGAGAGAGAGAGAGAGAGAGACAGACAGACAGACACACAGACGGAGAGAGAGAGAGAGAGAGAGACACAGACGGAGAGAGAGAGAGAGAGAGAGAGACACAGACAGGCAGACAGAGAGAGAGAGAGAGAGAGAGACACAGGCACACAGACGGGGGGAGAGAGAGAGAGAGCTAGCCCCGTTCCCATTTCAAAGAATAAAAAAAAGCTGTCTAGCGCGAGGCCTCGCAAGCCGCACCGACGCCGTTCGCACTATACCAAAAAAGTCAGGCTGTGGCGCTGTGTAACTCTCCGCCACCCGGCCGACACTTTATTTATGCCAGCCTGATATCATTTCATACAATCAGAACATGTTCTAACCCAATTTCAATAGATTTAAGATTACGTGTGCTCTAATTCAGCGCTGCGCTGCGCTCCTACAGCTGTCTTTAATGTTAATATGAATGGGATCAGTCCTTGCGATCGGGTTGATAGAACGTTTTGCATTGTCTCGTCTCGAGTGGTCTCGGTGGGGGAAGAGACCCGAGACAATTGGTCCGAGACCGAGACGAGACCAAGACAAATGAAGGGCGAGACCAAGACGAGACCGCAAGACAAAAAAGGTGTGAAGCGCGAGACCGAGACAAGACCAAGACAAATGAGGGGCGAGACCAAGACGAGACCGCAAGACAAAAAAGGCGAGAGGCGCGAGACCGAGACAAGACCGAGACAACGAAAATGTGGTCTCGAGGAGAACTACAACACTAGCATGTGACATGTCAAACTAGGGGGTTTTCATGATTCTGAATGCATTCTAAGCATTAGCTATGCACGAAAAACACTCATTGGGCTGAAAACGGCCATAGCCGTCATCACAAATGTGATTAGGTCAGCACATTTGGGCACATTTGGGCAAGTGGATATGGCCGAATTTAGCCCAAGGAGTTTGACCCCTAGTTTGGCCATAGACCCCCTAGTTTGGCGTTTTTAGCCCAAGGAGTGTTTTTCGTGCAAAACTAATGCTTGGAATGGATTCAGAATCATGAAAACCCCCTCGTTTGACATGCCACATGCTACTTAAAGCATAATGAAAATTAGAACATTTAGCCTTATATTGGTTGTTGATGGTACCCAACTTTCAGCAGCTGTCAGAAATTCCCCTAGGGTGGTTCAATAGAAACCAATGTGGGATATGTTAGTAGACACCTTTACAAACAAGAAAATTCTTGGTAAGAAATGTATTCCCAGATTTGACATTCTGATAATATTCCCTGACTAATTGGTAAAATAATAGCAGGTCCGCCATTTTTGAAAATGGCTGCCATTGTCACAGGATAAATATAAATAGTACTACTGTATTCCTCATCCTTGACAATGTAGTATTAGTCACCAGAATCAAGATCCTAGGTGGTGTAGAACTTGAGTTATTGGGAAATAACAGAAAGTTGGCGGCCATTTTGAAAAATGTCTACCATGGTCACAGGACAAATCTAAATAGTACCAATGTATCCCACATCCTTGAAAATGTATGATTAGTCACCAGAATCAAGATCCTAGGTGGTGTAGAACTTGAGTTATTGTAAAGTAACAGCATGTGGCGGCCATTTTGAAAAATGGCTGCCATGGTCACAGGGCAAATCTAAATAGTACCACTGTATTCCTCATCCATGAAAATGTGGGATTAGTTACCAGAATCAAGATCCTAGGTGGTCTAGAACCTAAATCAGTTCAACTTGTCAACTCCGTCAGATGTCCGTCAACTCCGTCAGACGTTGGTCACATGATGTTTTTGTTAATTTCCAAAGAAATAGATGATTCAATGTCAAATATTTTGTGCTTATGTATTGAAACACCAACTGAAATACTACTTAATGATGCTTTTTATTTTTTTAACATGGTTTTTATGTTATAATATTGAAAGTAAAGGTTGAAAATGAAGGATTTGAGAAATGGGATATTTCATAATAGTGTGATATTGGAATAAAACAATATTAAATTAATTGTATTACTTAACTTGACTACTAAAAGCCATTATAAGATAACTGAGGACTTTATAGTATTGTTGAAATTATCAAATTAAAATAAAAGGGATTTTAGTGTGTCTGACGGAGTTGACATAAATCAGTTATAAAGTGCATAAATGTCCCATTTTAGAAATAAATGTTATGCGAAAAACCTGTTCCTTCTCAAGATTGGTAGTTGAGACCTGTGTCTACAAATACATCCATTTCATTTTAATGGTTCTTAAAATAAAAAAAAATCTGATTTGAAAAAGGTTTTGTCCCTTATCTCAAGAATGAGTGATATATATATATATATATATATATATATATATATTCTGGCGTGAAACGAACTGAAAATTCACGTATTCCCTTTTTTCTAATTGTGTATTTGATAATATTTTGCATAGATGTGTATATTTGTATGTCTTTAAATGTCTTGATGAATTGAAAATGGAGGACCCTGATGTAAACAAGTCTTAGTGCTTTATCTGGTATTAACCTGTACTTTCTTCTTAACTTAACTGTTAATACAATTTTAAATCAATCAATTCAATCATTTTCAATCAATCAATGATTAGTAATTAAACAATTCTACAATAGCCAACAGACACTTTGTTTTCTCACAGAATTCTATGAGTTGGGTTCTTTCAGACAGTAATATATCTTTTTGGGGAAATTAACATGGACGTGCATTGTGTTGAATCGCATCGTATTGCAACAAATCGCATTGGGTAGATCACATCCTTATCAAATCGCATCACATCATGAACAGGGGTGGATCGCATTGCATCCTATGGGCAGGGGCTGAATGTGACTGTGAATGTACTGACTGTCTGTCTCCTTTACTCACCATTCACCAGCCATTAAGTGTGTGTGTGTGTGTGTGTGTGTGTGTGTGTGTGTGTGTGTGTGTGTGTGTGTGTGTGTGTGTGTGTGTGTGTGTGTGTGTGTGTGTGTGTGTGTGTGTGTGTGTGTGTGTGTGTGTGTGTGTGGCTCTGCCTGCTCAGTTAAGAGATGCTATAGGATGTGTTTATATGCAAAGATTTACAAAGGGCGTCACAAAGGGTTCATGCATTAAATTACAACTAGCTATCCCAGTCACTCATATGACGTACGCAATGTTCTTGTTGAATAAAACATGAGCCTGTTTGCTGCATGTGCACCTATTTCAGTCACCAGCCAACTACGTCTTGGTCAGACTCAGCACCGCTTACTCTAGAACAAAATAATGCATGCCAATGTTTCCCCATTGACCCGAGGGCAATTCTAAAAAATGTCTTCTAAAACAGTTTTCTGAAGAAAAAAAAACTGTTTCTGTAGTATCGTTGCTGTTGGGCAGAAACCCATATTTTAGATCAGCTACTTTTTCTACTTTGAACAATTTTCACCCGACAGACGATAGCTAAAATCTAAATGACATAGATGCATTCCCGGTTGTAATGGGTTAATATGCATAGTCATAGGATTAGGCCCACTGGGTCTATAAAGGCACTGAAACATTTTGTCATCTTCATGAGGGTTGGCATTGATTAGCCTATATACACAAAATAATAATGTCAAGAAGAGGCCATGTCAGTGTAAACAACAAAGGAATAAACAGGCTAAGATTGTGCTTCTGCTCGTATTGCTGCTTCCTGGAGGAGGTTGTTAGAGTGCTGCATTCACCATGGTTAGAGCAGGAGGAAAAGCCATCACAAACCAACAGTCTGGCACATTTGCATCCCTTCAGGAGTTCAGGGAGTATCATTTGTCATCATCTTTCTGATGTTAGCCCTCTAATTAGGAGTCAAATACAGGACTTGAAAAGAGGCCCGAACAATGGCAGGGCAAGGCTAAGAATGCTCTCTCGACAGCCCGTTTGCAGAATGACCGTCATTCTCCATGTTACCGGTGTCCCGGCACACTCACAGGTATTGCCCAAGGAGCCATCAGGGCAGATAAATAACTCTAGCGCGGGAGAATATTCTAACTCTAAATCGCCTCTGAAGAGGGTGGTCATGGAGATGGCTGAATATGTAGAGAGATCTCCATGCAAATAGATAGGAGGTGCATGTGTTTTTAAAAATTCATGAGATGCTACAGCTACACCCATCCTCAGAGAGTGTAAATGATAACCACTGTTCCATGTTTTGACCCTAAATGAATATATCTGAAATCCGAGCAACAAACGCACATAACCTCTATGTTGGAATTCATGAATACATTTATCAAAAAGGCTGTATGGATAAATTGCATTAATAGTCTAACTGAACATCAAACTGTTTGTTTTTCATGCCAATCCTATAGTAACAACACTTGCTGAATATGTTCTTAAACAATAAAAAATAATATAAAAATGCTCAGAGGGTTATATTTCTTGCTAAGCCGCAACTGCAAAGACAAAATGGAAGTACTGTAGTGGAGGCCAGACATCCACTGTAGTTTCATCACATTTTCAGTGCCAAACTGAAAATGGTGTGAACCAACAGTCTGTCTCCAGTTTCAGCATTGCCGGAAACTCGTTATCAATCATTTGATGCGTAGCGTAATAAATTCCCACACACCTTCAGCAGTGTTTGGCCATTACGAAAAACACATGCAGATATGACACATTGCTGTACGTCGCATGTGGCGCATGAAAAAGAAATGACTCCAACAGCGGCCAGCAGAGTGACTCCAAGGCAAACATGCATCACATCACATGCTCCATGTTCATGGAGAACAAACTCAGCCACGCGTTTACGTGTCATGAATTGAAACACCGTGTTGCTTCTGGCAGAGCACAGAGGAGTCGCACACATCAAGAGACCATAAAAAATGTTGTTTGGTTGCTATACTTCATGTCTTGGGCGTTTCAATCATTATACATTACATGGCTGTAGTGACAACCACTAGAAAACAGTCTGGCCTATTTCTGGTGTCCTTGGATCAAATCTGACTATCCTATGCAATTTCTTCCATAGTCTTCTCACACCTGTGCTACTGCATTGCGTGCGTGCATGTTTGTGTGTGTGTGCACGTGCTCGTGGATGTGAGTGTTGCCTGATGTGTGTCGACTGAGAAGTCGGGGTAGCAGTGAGGGTCAACCAAGGTCGGTGCACCTGTAGACGGCTGCCGGCGATCTTGAATGGCTGCCTTTCACGTCCGCCGCCGTTTTTGACTTAATAGGCATCTGTGTGTACTGCTAGCATGGGCCTTGACAGAAGCACACAAGGGTGAACAGAGAGGCAGGTTACAGGTGCACTGACTGCACAGCCAGCGGTGAACGGACATTTTTCCTGCCTATACAACTTTGGCTTGAAAGTTTCCCGATGATGAGCAACGTGCAATCTCCACATCCCAGGTGTTCACAGCAATAACAACAAGCCACAGATGAAACGTGAGATTAGTGAGCAGGAGGAGGTGGCAACAGCAGCAGCAGATAATTCAGGTTTAATCGGAGTGCTGCAGGTGTACTGCAGCGCAGCCACGGAGGGAGAGAGAGGAGTAAGATTTACTCTCAGTCTCTGTGTTATCAGTCCCAACGCAACAACACGCTCACAGGAAAACCATCAGTGGAGAGTTAAACGAAAACTGAGGATTTTCCTATACAATATGCATACATACGTACGTACAGTATGTGCACGTACTCATACATGCTCATGCACACACACCAACGAACACACAAAAATACACAGACTGACATGCGTCGCTCGCACAGGGGCCTCTGCAACTGGAAGCACATTGATGCGCAGAGTTTGTGGCTGTGGTGGTGATAAGGTTTGTATTATCACTAGACAGCTGATTCTCAGGCAGACTGACCTCATGGGTGTATTATCACTAGACACCTGATTCTCAGGCAGACTGACCTCATGGGTGTATTATCACTAGACACCTGATTCTCAGGCAGACTGACCTCATGGGTTTTCGAGCGCCTTCTAAGATTCAAATGGATGGATAGGGGAGGTAGAAGTAGAGCTGTTGGGTAAGATGAGCAACACTATGTTTCAAGGAATCCAAAAACAAACTGTAGTATGCAGTACCAATTGTATGTACTGTATATCCTACCATTACTGTGGTGGTTTGGTAATAGGCTACATAGTGTATGTCTATAAACTAAATAGTGTTTATTTATTTTTTGCCATTTGAAGTGATTATATTGAGCCCTGGGAGTTGACTGGAGTAGGTGATTGTAAGGTGGTATCACACATTAAGTAGTGCTTATGCTAATTACAACATGAGGTTATACATCAGATGTGATGTTTGTATTTATTCAGATGTGACTATTATGAACAGCTGGGTTTGGGGTAAGTTGAGCCAATATAAAATCAATGAGAAAAATATATATTGAATTCTTTCTCTGCTAAGTACGAACATGTTCGTACCCGCCAGCTATGGGACGTTATGCACTAGGTAGTAGGTACGAACATATTCATATATAACAATGATAATACAGAAAAGGAAAGAGCAGACTATACCTTACCCCATTTTCTCGTACGGGAGACCAGAGTCCAGGAACACTATCGACGTCGCTGACGATTTGGTTGACCTACTCCCATATTATTTGTGCTGACGCCCCTCCCGACGATAGTGTTGCGTTATCTCATGCAGATCGGCTACTTTCACTGTATGCGAGGATGTACACATGGGCGTGCATTATTACGTGCAGAGCCGTGGAGAAAATTGTTATTATGAGGGTCTGCTTGGCACTTTTTGGCACATTTTGTTGCCCCCCTCGGCGTGTTGCCATACTTGCAGTGTGTATTACACGTATACGTAGCGACGGCGCTGGTCACTTGGACAGTGTTTAATATGTAATATGCTGAGCATTAAATAGGCCAACATAGCTTTCATAAAATGATGGAACCTGAAGGGCAACTAATGAGAAAGAGATTTGTACTACTGCCATAGTGCTAACTGTGCTCCCACGTATTCAAGGCTACAGTTTGTTTCTCAGTTTAAGCCTTCACATGGAACTATTTATTTATTTCTGTTGCAGGAGATAACATGTTGATATATAATAGATATTATGAGGATTTTCACTAACTAGCTATCGCTAGTGTGTAATGTACAGCTCAGTGACACAGATATGCACCCAAAACAGGCATGACCTTTAAGTAAACAAGTGTGCTAGTCATAAAGCTGTAAGGCATTCATAGATTTTTTTTTTGAACTGCGGAGCCAACTCACTTTATCCCAGCAGGAGGCTTGAAGTTTCTCTTCATTAATTCATGTCTGCCTGACGCAGTGCCCTCAAGTGCTATTCAGCATCCTTGATTAAGATGAGCCAAAAACAGGCTGAAGGAAGTTATCAACACAGGTATAAACTAGAAAAAGTGCCCCTCGGGGCACAGGTCTCCACCAGGGCAGGTCAGGTTGTGGCCTCCTGGTGGCGCTATAATAGGCCAATGTGAAAAGGGTGCCATTTCTTCATACGCCTTTGATGGCAATTGGATGATTTGAGGCATTTTGTTCCAAAAATGTGTTTTGCAAAAATCAACCTGTTGGTGGTGCTATAACAGGCCAATGTGAAAAGGGTGGGATATATTCCTCAGCCTAGTAAGAAAATGTGTGAAAGATTTCACGTAAATTGCATGCTGCGTTCATGATTTGAGGCTTTTGTTCAAAACGGGGCAATCTTGCAAACTGTGAAAGCCAATTATAGCCAATTAGGATGGAATATGAAATATCGGACAGATCCGACTTGAGCACATGACCATAGAGATACTGTGTAACGATTTGTGAGATTTTTGGACAGAATCTGGAGGAGTAATATCAAAAAATGTGTTTTACAAAAGTCGGCCTCCTGGTGGCGCTATAAAAGGTGAATGCGGAAAATGCAGGTCAAAGGTTTATCCTTGGCCTCTAGGGAGTGTGCATGGAACGTTTCACGCAGATCGGTGCAGTTTTAGGTAAAAAATGTGAAAAGCTGCCTCATGGTGGCGCTATAACAGGCCGTTCTGGAAAATGTGGGGCAGAGGTTCATCGTTGGCATCCAGGGAGTGTGTGTGCAAAGTTTGGCATCGACCAGGTTAACGGTGCCGGAGATTAGCTGTTCACAGACGGACGGAAGGACGGAAGGACGGACATACACACACACACACACACACACACACACACACACACACACACACGGACGGAGTGCAAAACATACTCTCTCCCCATGCCTTCGGCCTGGTGGAGACAAAAAGCATTTAGCATTCAGAAGGAGATTGTTTTGTTGCCTAAAACAAACTTTTACAAGAATAAACTGCTTGGGAAAAGAGCTCAATCAATGTTACCCTGAATTGTTTTTAATTGCTTCAATTATGAACCTTCTAGATTACCAGCTCCATTGGGTATTTCTTGGAACTACTTGTAAAGCCACATTGTCTTGCATTTTATCAAATGTTAATGGGATTTCTCTGGCAACGCATGTAGTCATTATTCTCCCTGGATGAGCTACAGGACACTGATGCTCTGGACCATAATTGCTTAAAACCTGGATGCAAAACGTGAGCAGACAGTGATGGAGTGATATCACAGCTGCAGCCATATCTGAACTTTGGCAGATCAGCAAAGGACCAGAAAAGGTCTGGAAAGCTCCCTTCACGTAGGCCCACTGTATCTCAACGCAAGTACTACTACTACTATTAGTAGTAGTACTAGTATAGGAGTAGTAATCATATTCCTCACCTTTATTTCTATAGCACTTTGTAACAAAACAGTGTTACAAAACAAATCACTGTGTTCAATTATGGTGACCTGCAAAGTTGAGCTGAACAATCACACATTTTGTCCATTCACTGGAATAAACGTTTGCGGGGAGAGCAGATCAACAAAGTGCTTGGGTTATCAAAAGCCATGCTGACTGATTTGCCACCTGGCTGGCACCTCAGTTTTGTTTTAAAAGAGATCCTGTTCACTAGGCGAGGAGAATCAATCCTTTCAAGGCAAATTGATTGATCAGTTCACTTGGTTCCTTGTAGAAAATCAAGCAGTTCTAGATTCAGAGTTGTAGTGAATCTATATGTGTCAGCTGCTTAAGATGCATCCGTGCAAACCTCCACCTCATGTCCTTATTCCCTATTCAGACGGCCTCTTATTATAGGAACCCATCAGTGGTTCCGCAACCCTTTCAGTTCAAGACCCAAAAGATCATGTTGGTGTGTGTGTGTGTGTGTGTGTGTGTGTGTGTGTGTGTGTGTGTGTGTGTGTGTGTGTGTGTGTGTGTGTGTGTGTGTGTGTGTGTGTGTGTGTGTGTGTGTGTGTGTGTGCGTGTGCGTGCGTGTGTGCGTGCGTGCGTGCGGAAAAATACAAAAGGGAGGGGGGATATTCACTTGCTGTGACCCACAAATGGGCCCTGACTCACGACCCATTGTTTGGGAATTTGGAAACACCGGTCTACATGAGGCTGTGTGACATTGCAATTTGCAGACAGCCACACTTGTGCTGCTTTTATACTATGCACTGCTCACTTACACACAAGTACTTTGTCCTCAGAGTGCAGACGAGTCTTTGCTAAATACCAAACGTCTTATGTACCCTGCTATCATAGTCCATTACACAGCAGACCGTCAACCACTTCAACCCTCTATACTTAGCAAACTAATACTTAGTTGAATGGGATCAGCTCTGTGCTTGTTCGATTTTTGTCCTCCCTCTACACCAAATGTCTTCACCGAAAACAACGGATTAACATGGCTACGATGTGTTGTGTTGTGAGACGTGAACATACGCCTTGTACGTCTGTTATATTTTCGCGGAATGTTCCCCCAGCATAGGAATGCTGCTCGGGTTCAAGTGGTTTACTGTTTGGATCAATAATGTTCCCTCTGTATTTGCCCTGTTGCCTCAAGTCAGCTTTTTCCTTCTTATAGTTTTTTTTTCTCACCTCTGGGGAAAATCTCCCACTGTTCCCATACGTCCTGGCCCGAGAGGGCGCCCTGTAAAACTGTGCATCTTGCTCTTCCTTCACAGATGGTGTGCATGGCTGTCTGTGGGTGTTTTAGTGCTGTGGGCTGCATCTTGCTGTATATACGCTGCAGTGGTGGAAGAAGTGCTCAGATTTATTTTACTTTAGTAAAAGTATCAATACCACAAAAAAGAGCATTACTCTGTTGTTGGTTAAGAACACAATCCATGCCACCTGTTACAATAGAAACGCTGGCCAGGTGCCAGCGTTTCTATTGTAAAAATAATAATAAAATAAAATATATATATTTTTTTAATGTAAAATGATGGCACAGGGGGTTTTACTGCTTAAAACGTAACCTGACGTTCCTGGCACAGATTGGGTTAAAGGCCTATAGTAAAATGCCTGTGTTCAAAATGTTCCTTGAGTAAAAGTACAAACGTATAGGCATCAAAATATAGCTTACAGTATAAAAGTAAAAGTACCGTAGCTTATGCATGTTTTGTATTAATAATCTAGCAAGAAAGTAGGCCTACTATTAAAGCTGTTGTAATTGTAGTGGTGTAATTATCATATTGATAAGTATCATAATTAACATGGACATATACTCAAGTGAAGTGAAAGTACCTCAAATATGTAAAACTGACCTGATTTACAAACAACTGTACTATTGTTGGACAGTAGGACAGTAGGTTACTTGAGTAAATGTACTTAGTTACTTTCCTCCACTGGTAGCTATGGGGTTAGTGATACACTGCATTGTGGATTCTCACTGTGCTATTCCAGCTAGTTTTATTGTCTCCTCACAGACAAGCAGGTGCCGTGTGTGTGTGTGTGTGTGTGTGTGTGTGTGTGTGTGTGTGTGTGTGTGTGTGTGTGTGTGTGTGTGTGTGTGTGTGTGTGTGTGTGTGTGTGTGTGTGTGTGTGTGTGTGTGTGTGTGTGTGTGTGTGTGTGTGTGTGTGTGTGTGTGTGTGTGTGTGTGTGTGTGTGTGTGTGCGTGCGTGCGTGCGTGCGTGCGTGCGTGCGTGCGTGCGTGCGTGCGTGCGTGCGTGCGTGCGTGCGTGCGTGCGTGCGTGCGTGCGTGTTGACCCTATTGATATGCGTGTTGACTCTTTTGATATGCCATATCAGTTAATTGGTTCCTAAAACCACAACACAGTCAGCCTGTTGGAATTGTACTGTACACTTCTGAAAAATGTTGAATCTTGACATTTCTGAGCCAGTACAGATCATCTCAACTCAGTGCAGTTCTGGCCAGTTGTGGATAAAGTATTGAACCCCAGTACTTCAAATTTGTACTCGAGTTAAAGTACTGGAGAACTTGCTTTGGGGAAAATATATAATAATTGTGAAAATGGCAGATATGAACCTGAAAACCGAGAATGAAGGAAAAGCAACATTCATATTCTCTACGTTTGATACTGAACTGTCGGCTGACTAATACACAGTAAAACTAAACTCGACTTCAATAAACCCATACTTTTTCTATAGCCGGTGCCAAACACTGACTGACCTTTTCACAACACCGCTCATTTTTCAGCGCGTTAGAGTTCTGGTTACCCTTGTGAGTTATATATACCCAATTATGGCAACATGTCACATTTAGTGAGACGGATGTTCCCTGCATCGTATTCATCCTCGCTGAGGCAATCCGTCAGACGTCAACGTGCTCAAGGAGAGAGATTCCCTGAAGTTCTTTGAAGTAGTCCTTCCTCTCCATTTTGGCTTTCAAATTGGCTGAGAGAGAGTGAGACGGTCCACAATATCTCCACCTTGCTTAACAACATGGCACCTTCATGGCTATTTTGAAAGTCCAATTAGTCCAGCATAAGATGGTCCGCCCAGCAGTGAGTGTCGGGAGTGTCCTTCCAGGCCTCGCTTGCTAACTCTTCACAGCAAACGATTCACAGTGTGCACGAGTTTCAGTCTATCTATATGACATCTGTGCACAAACTCTAACCAGTACAAAATACATGTGCAACACAAAACAACAAATGTAACCATGTAACTTGTGATAATGATACCTGTTTCTAAATCTGTTGAGATTGTTATTTAGATAGCATGATGTTGTTTAGAAAGATGCTACGTTTTATGTTTACCTGGTATCCTAGTTTCTTCGCTTTGCACTGTATAAGTGACTATTTACCTTTTTGTTTGTTGACTATAATTCATGTTTACTATATGCCCTTTGTCTAGGCCCGGGTAACAGAGTGGAACTTAAAATGAGTGGAGACAGTAGAGGAAATGAAAGTAGGCCTGAAGTGATTTATTTGCATCTGCTTACTCTGATCTCCCACTTGTAAGTCGTGCTAGATAAGAGTGTCAGCTAAATCTCTAAATCATTTGACTTAGACATGGTAAGACACTATAATACAGGCTTGTTGACATAATCTGGTTCACTTTATATTATCTGAAGGTGAAGAGTTCTTTTGAACATTTGACCATAACTACATCTAGACTCGTAACATTTTTAAAAACCCATTATGGACAACTTCAGCTCAGTCAATTCAATTTTCAATTCAAAGGAGCTTTATTGGCATGAGAAAGCATACGTTTATACAAATATAATAAAAACAGTTTACAGCAATTTGTCTGGTTTGGCTTGACTTTGTTGACTTAAAACAACCTTTGCAAAGTTGTGGGGTGTTTGGGGGGATAACACGAGCCTCCGCTTTATACTTTGGTGAAACGTCCTCACTGTCAGTGGGAACGAAGTGGCTGGTGACTGTGAGAAGACAAGTACTGTAGCCTTGTCTACAAACCTACCCAAACCAGAGACTGCAATATTGACAAATATTGAAAACAGATCTATTGGGGAGGAGACCGCTAGACAAAAGGTAAAAGCAAACAATCCTATATACAATTTGGGTCAAGCAACTTAAAAACTGTGAAGCACACAAATGACCCCGAATTCTCACATCCGTACAGGATGGCTGACAAGAAGACAGCTTCAAACCGTTTATTTTATTTTTTGCACTGAAGTTTGTTGCTTTAATAAAAAATAATAATAACATAATCAGTATTCTGTAGGACAGGGTTTGAGGAAAGCAACTCACAGCATTCTTTCTGGAGACAAGCCGGTTTACTTCCGCAGGCACCACAATTCACTCTTCATCAAACCGAGACGAGACATCACATACATCATAAAGGTGTCAAACATAGAGTAATGTATGTCAACAATGATGGTGCAGACTACAGACAGTATCTAGACAGATAGACAGACTGACTGACCGTTTGAAAAATAATATCTGCACTTAATGTGACTGAGTTAACATAATGTACTTTATATTCTATCAATACATAATGTCTACCCACTCTATTATGTGTATTTAAGTGATTCACTTTCAGGGGACCTCAATCAGCATTTAGTGGAGATACAGCCAGGTAGGTGTAAGGCAACTACATGCTCCAAATTAGTCCATCCACCCACCAAACTCACTTTTCCACCTAAAGTTCCTTATTGATAACACACCATCATACTCCTTTGAGGGTTGACCAGCCACGTGTGCTGAGGTGACCACCTCACAAAGCTTATCAGCGCTGCTCACTAGTGACATCCTTTTGTCTTTAGTCTTCATCAGAGCCCATATTACTTTATTTTGCTTTCATGTTCAAACAGCAAAATATTGAGTGTTAATGTAACTCTTTAACTGAGAGGGTACAAATTGTAATGTAATTATATTGTTGCCCTCTCAGAGGATATGGCCAGGTTCAATTACATAAAATATATTTGCCTCATAACGTTTACATTTAATTTTGTAACATCCATTAGGAAAGCATATTAGAAGGTGAAATACTATATAACTCATGCACAGAAACGATAATGCCTTTAGTTTTGTAACTTGGTAGAAGATCATGCAGAAGACTGCTTGTAGACGGCTCACACCAGAAAGCTTTACTGCGATTAAAACAAATCCTGCTGCGCATTGTCCGAAAGTTCGCTTCGTTTGGCAGGTGTGAAGGCTCATTCGAATCCTAATGCGCAGCAAAGAACCGCATTCTACTCCGCCCAAAAACGGGGGTTTCGCTTTGCTTCCAATCGCACTTGATTTCGATTCGGTGCAGGTGGGCACTGGAAATGCAATCCGCAGCAAATAAAGGAAATTAAGCAAACGATGTGGCGGGTGAGGAGCTGAACACAGTTGGAGACAGAGAAGGCATATTTTACACAGCGCAAAGATGTCCCGTTACCGTGGATAGACGTGGTCGAATGAGGAGACTTTAGCCCTGATCGAAATGAGGACGAGTACATTAATCAATTGCTTAAGGAAACACATAAAAACACTGCAGTGTATTATAGCCTACAGAATATTCTGTCTGTCTTTCTGTGCGTGCCATAAACATGTAGTGCTGTCACTGTGTGGGGACTGGGGAGTAGGGACTTTCATCTCGATAAACTTGTAAACATTTTGCGCTGCTGTCTGTTATATCAGTGCGCTCAGTGCTGTGCCTCCATGCCCAAAAGAACAGTGCGTGGCTGCATGCGTGCGGAGAGAGAGAGAGAGAGAGAGGGTCCAGTCCCAGACGGCACAACACATGCACGTTATGAGTATAATTTTATCACCATAGATTTCACTGTGTAGGCTAGTTTATGAATGGAACACATTGATAAAGGTCCCCCCTGCTCCCTTTCCAATTGCTGCGGATGACAGTGTGAAGGCAAACAGCAGAAAATTAAATATGCAAGAATCCCAACTGCTCCGCCCATTCGCATCGAGTCTACAGAAGTATTAGGTGGGAATGTGACCTAAGTGAAGGGATAGCCACATGAGTATTAGATACACGGCATAAAACCCAGGAGACACACGGCCAGCCAGACTTATCAGCAATACAAGAGTCCACAAACCCTTCCAGACCCTATATGAGTCATATTACCTCCAGAAGACAGATAAATAAATCTATTTATGTCCGGTCACTTTTATGATTCATTTGAAAGCTCCTATAGTCTGGGAGGGTTCCGCACTATACATGATTATTGCGGTGGTTGAATGTACACCACAACCCAGTGCATAGCAAGCATACTAATGCTACATCAGTGCACTAACCCTTCCCAGACATATTATGAGACCTATTACATCTTCACAGCTTCCCCGTCTGAAATGCATTGGTATGTGCCCAGCGGGGAGAATACAAACCCATGTCAAACAAAGGACCCGTGACTGAATTACTGCATTCCTAATGTGGCTGAAACCTTTCTGGGAAGACAGGGGACCGGCATCTTATTCCAGGGTGATAGTTTTTCATATGAAGTAGCTCGATGATATAATAAAGCCAATCATGAGGGACAGGGTTTGTCTTGAGGCCAATGTAATAGGGGTTTGTTTGTGAGGGAGCATCTCAACTCCTGAAGGCAAAGTACAGTATATAGATCACTTTACACACACAACCCAGTCAAATCGTAGAGCACAGTGGAGAAACTGTACAGGAGAACTTAACAATGTGATCACATTCTCTCATACAATAACAAAGGAGTTGAATTTCAGATCATATGTTTTATATACCGTAAACGAATTGGCCGTAAGGCAAAATACTGTAGATCTGTATAATATGCGATAGAAATTGTAATATACACCACTCGTGGTCTACAGATCACATGTGGTGTATATTATAACTTGGAGAGTGTAAGCAATAGTAGTATGGTGCACTTTCAGTTTGAGTTCTCTGACTGGAATTTTCTGGTTGTTCCCAGAAATAGATGATCACTGGGATACTAATGGATACATCCTAGTCCACATTAATTGATCTTAACGGATATGGATGTATCCTACTGCCTAAGATCAGCTGTCATACAGCTACAAACTGTGAATATTGTCTTCTTCCCCAAATCTCACGGACTGGATTTGATACCTTTTAGAGTGCACAATTTGCCCACAGGCAAATATTGCAGTCAGAGTTTCTCTGGTTCACTACTCCTTCTTGATTCTTGATTATTTTGCAAATCATTTTATAACGGGGTAAGGAGTCCAAGACAATAGATTAAATCATTCTATCAGTCATTCAATAACAAACACATTTTAGCCAGTAGCCACCCACAACATAAATGTACGAAAACAATAAACTAGACAGCACACCTATTCGACTACTGTAACATATTGTCTAGCTGGCATTCACACCGATTTTTCATGTCAACCCTGAACATCTGAGTGTGATTTCTAAATAGACTCTACACAGGCACATTTCTGTTTCACTTCACACCTTCCTCTCATGTCATGTTAGCCCTGATAAGGACAGAGCTGGTGCACATTAAAGCACCTACTTATACCACATGTGAGAGGGGCTTTAATCACAGTGCTGAACAGATATGGACACGCCAATCTTAACCTGGAAGAACGGATATATCATAAATCCCTTTCTTCTTTTTTGTAGTTTGTGCTTCCGAGATGTTTATCCTTAAGCATTTTTAAGCTTCACCATTCCAAGTTTAAAGGGACACTATATGCATGAAGTATGTGTGTGTACAAAACAAAAAACCTTACCTAGTTTCCCTTTAAAGGACCACTTCACCACTTCTCAACTTCATATAATTGGTCCTCACTACCCAGCCAGCACGCCTATGTGGGTCCCATATGGTTTAGAGGTGGGCTACCTATATGGGAGCCAGGTGGGCTAACTATATGGAACCCATATGGAAATGTCAGCGGGCACCAGATGGTTCACACTTGGGTTTCCCGTGTGGGCTTTAAGTGGGTTCTACCTAGGACTTAGGTGGGCCCCAACTAGTCGTTTATATGTGGGACAATGTTTGTTTTAAAAATGCCATTGACAATGTATGGAAAATGTACGTCATATTGTCCCTCATTACGTCATATTGTCTCTTTATTATTAATGGCATTTAATGTTTGTGTTGGCACTGTTTGTATTACATCACCATTACATCACCTAATCAACATGAGTTAGACTTTAATATATTGGCGCCCCTCACTTCACACGGGTGTGATTTTTATTATCGTGAGAACGATGGCTTCCAATAGAACACCTTCAGTTTCTATTAGCTTGGGATTCCCCATCGATGATGTCACTGGTTGATGGGTTTCTGAACTGAAATTGTGCTATTTTATCATGATCATTAGTGAGGACCAATTCTATGAAGATAGGTTGAAAAGTGGTGAAGTGGTCCTTTTAAGTATCATGATTTAAAGCAAGTCTGCCAATTCAGCCAAATCTTCCTTTGTTTGTCAATTAATGGCCACAAATTCGGTGGCACAGGGAATAATCTTCTATTTCTAAATTAGCAGAACAGTTATCGTGGAGCTCCCAGAAGCTTTGGAGCTTTTCCTGAAGCAATTACAACCATGGCAATACAAAGCAGGATTCAGAAGGTCAGCTTGCCCATCAAGGAAGTCACCTAACTGTCTCTGTGACCTTGGTGATAATAGTCTCTCTCTCTCTCTCTCTCTCTCTCTCTCTCTCTCTCTCTCTCTCTCTCTCTCTCTCTCTCTCTCTCTCTCTCTCTCTCTCTCTCTCTCTCTCTCTCTCTCTCTCTCTCTCTCCACACACTCTCTCTCTTTCTCTCTCAATCTCAATCTCACTCCCCAATGTGACAGCATTAGAACCATTAAATGGGAGTGTTTTTACCTGTGCAGGCAACTTGCATTTCCCGCAACCTTTCCCCTCAATATTTATGACGTCAGGAGAACAACTCACAAAGAGAATTGCCATTGCTTTCTAACAACATACATTTCCATCCTCCTATAATATTCAGTGGGGTCAGTCACATTATGTCTAAAGAACAACCTCAATGGCATAATATGCCATTATGACATAATTAGCAGTACCAGTTAACAGTTAATCCTAATGGCAGGTCCCCCATTTTCACAAATTGCTGAGTTCTATTTTTCACCTGAAGTTTTAACACACGGTGGGTTTTTGGGGGGACGTTTACATTTTCTTGTCATCGGCTCATTTCCTTGGCAGAAAATTGCACTCTGTCAGACATTATTTCTTTCAGACCCACAGGCTCCCACACCTCCTGTCCCGCAAAGAACCACAGTGCCAGAGTTAATTCTGGAGGAGCTCAATTTGATCCCATTCAGGTCAACTGTATTACAGCTCCTAAATGAATGCTCTTTGCTACTGAATGGGAAGGATGGTTGGTTGGATGGTCAGAGGCAGGGGCCAAATGGAGACAGAAGCCAAATTGTGTGTGGTAGGTTTTTAAAGAGACAGGCAGCCATTGATGCTTATGCCTGCCCCCCTACAGTGGCTGGCTGTGGGTCAGGATGCACTGCTCTGACTCTGCAGGTCTGACATTAAACAGTGGCCTCGTGGTTTTAACAAAGCATTAAATGCTCCACGAAAGTGGATTGTTGGATTTAAAGTTGTATTCACTATTCACGCTTTGACTGACTGGTGTATAAATATATAGCCTCACCCATGTGAAGCGGGTTTATTTTTCTCTGCGCAAAGTCACATTTAATGCTCTTCCACTGTTCAATAGTGACATACATAAATCTGAGGTGTCAATTTATGGTAGATTCCACATTTTAAAGGCCTGGTAGGCAACAAAGTCTTATGAACACCTGATATGCGACACTCTGAGACAGGTGCGTAGGCAGTGCTCAATGTATTCAGAAAACATGCACAAGTGCACAAAGTGTTCGTATTGCAAGTGCAGACGGTGTGCGGGTGCACTTGCAATATGAACACTTTATTTAGGCAACGTTGTGTTCAAAGGTTGTGTTCGCACAAGTGTTTAGCACTTGTGCATGTTTTCTGAATACATTTTAACGGCCTACATTCAAGCAGCAGCATTTATAGTTAACTCATGACTATTTGAATCTTATCTTATCTTATTTGAATTTAATCTTTATCAGCACTGTTGATCTCCTAGTACAACAATGTCACTGCCTGTAAGCTAGCAGTTGATTTGTAAGTGATGAGCATGCAGTCAAGCACCTTGAACTTGAAACTGTGAAGATGAGTGTGACTAGTGAATCATTGTTTTATATTAGGTGTGTGTGTGTGTGTGTGTGTGTGTGTGTGTGTGTGTGTGTGTGTGTGTGTGTGTGTGTGTGTGTGTGTGTGTGTGTGTGTGCGCGCGCTGTGTATGTGCGTGCATGTGTGCCTGAAAACAGTCATTTTGTTTGTTGTTTTGTGTAGCATGTAGTTTTAGCCATTTTGACCAGACACGTAGCTGTCCTGGCACCAATTTAATATCCACACAGGTAACAGTCTAAAATCTGAGAGTGCTCCTGCTGTGAAAGAAATGGAGAATCGCCCCACCAGGGGTAGGTGACATTTCTCACAGCGGTCATCCTTGATAATGATCTTGTTGGGGGGAGTGTGGGGTGAGGATGACGCTACTCGCTGATGCGAGACCATCTGGGTTCTGTGTGACCTGAGCTGAGCTTACAGAGAAACCATCTGGGCATCAGATGAAGCAGAAGCTACAGAGGTGATGAACTGTACACAGCAAAATGCTTCCATTTTATTTGACTCTTATAAGGCCCTATTTAGACAATCTATGGTGCAGGGCACAAACATAGGGCACAGACTGCAGCAGGGTCGGTTTCCCTTTCAATATTGCGAGTTAGACGGAACTCAGCTTTGCTCTAAAGTTACTCGGCGCATGGTGCAAAGAAAAGGAGAAGACTCTGTATTAGGCATGTGTGTTTTGGGGGCGTTATATTAATAAAGCCAATGAGAGTGTCAGCTCCCATTACCACTACAAAGCAGTTGCGCCTTCATCACTGCATAATTGTAATGTTAGATTTAGCAAGGAAGATAAGAGTGTTGCTAATATAGTTGACCAAAACTTGTTTCCATTTTGAGGCCTGGTTACAGCTGAGTGTTAAATATCTGTTTAAGTGAAGAGGATGGTTTATATCTTTCTCTGAATGACACTACAAGATGAAAGAATATAGCTTTTATGGATAAAAGAGGTATGTAAGTGTGGTTGTCAGAAACATTTACAACATGGGTGGAGTCCAATCAATCAATCAATCAATCAATCAATCATGCCATGACTGAATTATTGATTTCTTTATTGACACAGAATTATGTGCACAACTGTATGGTTGCCTCTGCTTTCGGTGTGAATATGTGCCACACAATCATGGAATGTATAACTGTTTTCGTAACAGTATTACATTAACATCAAACAGTGTTTAATGTTCTGTTATGGTGTTTGTGAATGGGTGAATGTGAAGTTCATACATTTGGAAACAGAACACGTTTGAGTCGCGGAAACAGTTGTAGCCTACCATGGTGAACTTTCACTACAATGCTGATACCCACGGGCAAAAGCTACTGTATTTTACTTGATTCATTATTCATTATATTAGATTCATAGCCATGCTGTGAAACCTGGACTGAATAGTGTAAATCATTCATCAGTCACTGCTGAAATCTTAATAACTTTGCTCTTTTTCCAAACCAGAAAGGACATTGTTGTATCATTAATCCCCCCGTCATGAACATGCACTTGGTATATTTTGTTATCACACTAAAGATCAATTTTAAAACTTTGTTAAATAATGTCCACAAAATCTGTTTGTTTCGCTAGCTCTCTCTTTCTTTCTTTTTTCAATTTCTTAAACTAAATTAAATTAATACTGATGACAGCCACTCAGCTGAATCGTGTCAGCAACTTTTCTTTCCATTCCTTCATTTTATTATTTCTCACATACAGTATTATTTGTGCTTGCTATGACCTTTAGGATTGTAATAGACTAGAAATGTTGTTATTCAAATATCGTGGCAGCCAGGCCTTAAAGATGGAGTGCTGTGATTTTTGTACCTTTTCCAATTTTTCATGTGTTTAAGGTTGTTATGTGCAATGATGTCTTCCCTTACGGTTTCTTCCTGGAGGCTGAAACCTTGACAGTCAAATGTGACAGCAATATAGTGACATCACACTATCAGCCCCTCCCCTAACCCCTCCCCCTTTATCATACAACAGCCGTGGGTGTGGCTTCATTTCAGGTGGATCACCACCCACCAGGCAAACCAGGCATACTTAATGAACTAGTGGGCGTGCGCACATAAAAACAATTTTACCAAATACTGTACACTTTTGTGAAAAAAAATCTTCCTAACAATAAGACCTGATGATCATGTTTTAGGGTGGAAAAAAATCATGGCACTCCATCTTTAAGTTTATTATTTTACACTGTAGGCTACTGAGCTACTCTATACTGTACTACTGTACAGTAGGTGCCATTTCCGTAATGGGTTGAAAGACATGAAAAACAAGTCTTTCTTGTGTTTTTGTGTTTGCCCCATGTTGTTCATTATTTAAATTATCTACAAGTCATTGGGTTGTGTTAATGAAAACAAAGAAAGGTTTCAGTACAAATGAATTCACAGGGAAAGAGCTAGAATATAAAATATGCTGCATTAGAAAAACAAATTGGTTATGCTTAATAATGAATCAAGTGAAATACAGTCGTTTTTTTTTTCCGTTTTTGGCCTGTGGGTGTCAGCTCTCTAGTGAAAGTTCACCTTGGTACAACCGTTTCTCTTCACTAAAGCCTGAACCCTCATCAGCTCCGCATAATTATAAACCATGAATGTTGAATACACATAATTACTGTCTCATTCCCTGAAAACATTTAGATTCGAGCAACAAACATGGAGTGAGTCATACTGTATGCTTCCATCATCACATCATATAGGCTACCCACGGTGGTTCTTAGAATATACTATGAAATTAACTTTTATAACCTATACAAAAAACTATGGCAATTGACAATTGACTGGTTTAAGATTAGCCAAGTCCATACATTTCACATTTAATTTGTACAATGCCATACACATTAAAGATGGAGTGCCGTGATTTTTGCATTTCTTTCCAGTTTTTCATGTGTTTGTGAGTTGACAGTACTTCATTAGACCCCTTCACTTGGTGTGGTTCATGTGCATTTGTATTTAGGGTTTATTCCTGGAGGCTGAAACCTTGTCAGTCAAACATGCCAATGAAAATAACAGTGATATAGTGACATCACACTATCATCCCATCCCCTAACCCCTCCCCTTTATCACACAACAACAGCTTTGGGTGCGGCTTCAGTTCAGGTGGATCACCACCCACCAGGCAAACCAGGCATACTTAATGAACTGTTTTATATAATAATTAATAATACCTGATGATCATGTTTTAGGGTGGGGGGGAAATCATGGCACGCCATCTTTAAGGTAGTTAGCTGTACCTTTGTACAGCTAGTGGATTTCATTAGGCTACTAGAGCTAAAGAATTCCTGTGACATCAAATTCATGAACATTGAGCCACCTACAGTATACAGTTAGAATTCTGTATTCAGCATACAGTGTTTTGATTTTGTTAAACATCTCTCTTTTGCAATAACTGCAAACATGCCCCCAAAAAGAGGGGGAGAAATAATGTATTTTAATAAGTCAGCATGTTGGAGCCACGGGCACCAGGTGCACAAATGTGAAAAGTAAAAAAATAAGTTTAATTTGTCATCTTCAGTGCTCTGCAAGGCTATAGATCAGACCCCTATGCCTTATGTATAGTGTTGTAGGCTACTGTATTATTGTAATTATTGTAGCTGCCGCCCACTCGTGTGGCCAGCATATAAAACTACAGTAGGTTAATATTTCTTTCCCATTGAGAGGTCATGTTGAAATCAAATTTAAATGATGACAGCAGTGTAAAGGTGAAAGCAGCAGTGTAAAGGTGAAAGTAGCAGTGTTGCGGCTTGCAGTGAGTGGGACTACTGCAGTTACACCTGTGCAACCCCAAAAGGGGTTACCTGGTTGAAAGGTATATAGTTGCGTATAGGGAATCCTGGTATATTATTGTATGTTTAAATTTCACATTTGCATTGTGTGTATTGATTAATCTCAAGAACTCACTCTCGGTACGGAAAAGTCGTCTCCACCAGTCTATGTAAAATTTGGTTTGGACGAGTTTTGCATTGTTTAACTCTTCGGATAGATCTGGATAGATTGGCACCCAGACATGTTATCTCTGTGTCTAATTGGGCCCTTTCAAACGGTGGAAAGACTGCTCCTCTCTCTAGATCGTCCTCTGACGAGCCCTACGTCGTGGCTTCCAGTCATCCCGGTTCTCCATATATCTGGCCAACTTTAGGAAAGTTTGGGAACCACAGAAATAGAGTATAATAATAACATATTTACAGTATAATAACTTGGTCCCCACCCCTTTGGAGAATTTATTCTCATATTTGCACATTACGTGCAGTTTGTCCCATCCTATAACTACTAAGAGCAGTGAGCGCTATTAGTACAGTGCTCAGGGAGCAGTTAGGGGTTAAGTGTCTTGCTCAGAGAGGGAAACATCGACACAGAAGCCGGGGCCGCGACACAACCTTCTGTTTCCCAGGCGGTCTACCCAGTCAGCTACGGCCACCCCCATAAATTAAGCATAATGGCCCTTCTCTTCCTCTTTCATTCAAGCATTGTCTTTTTCTCTCAAGCACTTCAACATTGATGCTCTCTGACACGGCTGCTTTTAGACGCATTCATCTTCCCATATCTGAAAGCCAGTAGGTTCCGTGAACCTTAGTCAGGTGAAAATTGCCTCATGAGGATGTCAGTTCCTTCTGGCACCTTCCTTTTCCACCTGCATTGATTTATCACACACACAGCAACCATACACGACTTTGGACTTCTTTGTTTTGAATAGTGGTTGCATCTCGATTGTCTTTGTAGTAAAAAATAAAAAATGTTGAGCGAAGTATACCCATTATGGGAGATTCATTTTTCCCCCTCTTTTTTTAACACTGTGACCTCGAGTCCACCAGTGCCAGTGTTCAAATTGTTTTCTTCACATTCCTGAGAAATGCAATTCTCCTTTGTGGTCGACAGAGTGCCAGCCGTTTCCGAGGTGTTTCTGCTCCTTGCCAGGGGAATCATGATAAATATCACAGGGCACTATCAACAGGAAAACTCCACTGTGACTGTTCGAGGCTGTTCACAGTCTGGAAAATAAATGTCAGATGTACCACTTACGTTCACACTGTGTCCATTGTTTCCATGTGTTACACAATAGATATAGTCCTAGGAGGGTTAACCTTGCAAGACAATCATTAACAGTCTCATTCACATCACAAGGGGTATTGTTCTGTGCTGTGGATTGCACACACACTGCTTGTTTAATGTGAGAATTACTATCAGTAACAAGATGGGGTGTTCAGACAGGATGCAAAGTCTACTGTCTGGACGGTTGGTGACAATCACACCGTCAGCTATAATTCACCACATTCATTATTTCAGTTGTTCCCAAACTTTTTCATGTCAAGGACCCCCAAATTGACACTAATTAGCCCGCGGACCCCCATTTGAAAACCTATGCCAGGGACCCCCATAAGAGAAGATTTGTATGGCTCTAGCAGTGATTCTCAACCCCCCAGTTTGACATTAGTCTACGGACCCCCCATTTAAGATGGCATTTCTATCTCTGGGACCCTCAATTTATATTGTAAAATCAAAGTTAAATTAACTCTGAGAAATGGAACCAAATGGACCATAACGGGTCCATTTGGTTCCATTTGTACACTCTCAGAGTTACAGACCCAAAAGGGTCCATTTGGTTCCAAACTATCATTTAGCTGGGGACCCCCTGGAATTCCCTCAAGGACCCCTGGGGGTCCCCGGACCCCACTTTGGGAACCACTGCATTATTTGGCATATTTTGCTACAGAAATGCCATCAGGATGCTATAAGCATGCAAGTTAGCAAAATGTAAGACATCACATTACACAGCATGTACTCATGCTGTTCTCCTAACTTCTCTAACCCTGCACTGCACAGTGGATATATCTTTCTGTAGGGCTCTCTTGGTATCAAGCAGGAAAAACAAATTGTGCTGTGTGTGACTGCGCCCCGATGAAGCATCTCTACAAATGACCCACTTGGGTATAAATCAGCGGGACTATGCCTCTGCCCAGGTCCCCACTCAGCCCTCCCAAATAATCCACTCATCGTTACCGAGCCAGGGGGGTGGAAATAATAGTCAAATCTTATGGGATTAAGTAGTTCCAGAAAGACATACAGTTGTTTTTCTTTTCTTTTTGCTATTTATCCCCCACCACCCCTACTTATTTTTTTGAGTGGTGTAAACCACTCCTACAACTGGCTTTGTTAGTTTACGTGTCTGTTCGTACCAAAAAATGAGCATGGTTGCTATAGTCACCCAGTTCACACGGGTGTGATTTCATTACGTCAGACATTACGTCAGACCACAGTTGATCAGTCTATATAAGACCTAACACCACTCAGTTCACACGGGTGTGATTTCTTTTTTACTGTTTTACTGTGGTTTTATACATGTATTATAATATGTTGTTTAATGGAAAGCAATAGCATGTCTGTTATTATAATATTAACTGATTAACTATAGATTCTTTGTTATGTTTTGAGAATGTGATGGTGCTCTGGGACTGCTTTTTGCACTCTTGAGCTCATCTGTCATATTTCTCTGTTTTGAACATCATGGTTACGTGTGTGGGCTAATCAACCAAGTCAAATTGCTCGTGCTGAATGTGCAAAGTACTCGACCAGTTAAAATGTGACTCATCATTTGCTCAGTCGGAGAGGTGTCGCTCTGCTCTGCTCACATTTCCCAGCTGAGTGAATTTCCAAACAGCCTCAATGTTCAGTCACCTCCAGGTTAATTAATTAATGAACACACGGGCAGCGAAGCGTCTCCCAAAAAGCCCTCTTTGCCAGACAGCTCCAGGTGTCCCCATATGGACACAATGAGCAGAAACAAACGCAGGCTTTGTTCCTGATCTTTTTTAATTGCATCTGCACTCCAGCAGGAAACAGACACGGAACGGGAACGATGCCGCCATGCATGTTGCCCCCATAGCTCCGAAATGTCCACGGTAAACTCTTTTATAATTACCACTTGTATATCAGTCTGTGTTGCGGTATCCAAAGTCTCTGCCTTCATAAAATACAGTCTGATGTACTGTAAGTGTACACACATACCGCTGAGTTTGTTAATTACATTCCCCTTTCGCCATTCAACCCAGCATGTTATGACTAAAGTGTGCATGGAGCTCAAATAGGTTCAATCGTGACACTTGATGTTGTTTCTTTGTTTGTTTTATATCAATGTTCCCAGTTCTCAACAACATAAAATCATTTTTCTCTCCATCGTGTGTGTGTGTGTGTGTGTGTGTGTGTGTGTGTGTGTGTGTGTGTGTGTGTGTGTGTGTGTGTGTGTGTGTGTGTGTGTGTGTGTGTGTGTGTGTGTGTGTGTGTGTGTGTGTCAGACTGTCAGTGTGTGTCAGTGTGCGTGTGTGTGTGCGTGTGTGCATGCATGCGTGTGCACGCGTGTTTGTGGTGACACATTGTCTGACAACACTACGAGTCCTATCTTCCTCCTCCTCTCCGTTTGACCTCAAGGTCACACGTCTCCCTTTTTGATGTGGCGCCATGAACGATGGCCTCCCCGCCGTATTCCTGGGTGATTACCCCAGATGCAGTAAATCTCTCTCCAAGAACAGGTCCAGTCAGTCTGTCTGCTGGTGTGTGTGTGAGGGCGGACTTGGCCATGGTGGGCCTTCTATCACTGTACAGTCATCCCTTATCTTTCCTCTCTCTTTCGTTTGATGAGAGGAGAGCGGGGGAGGGGGAGGGGGGGGGGGGGGGGGGGGGGTTAGATAATGTCTGAAGGTCAGGTCTCACAGAACTGATAAGACATACTCTGGGGCCCTGCGTAGGAAAGCCCCTCTACTCCAGTCACACCTAAAAAGAAAACCCATAAATCCCATTTTTACCCTCTGAGAGATAAATGAACACCGTATTTTATATTATTATTATTATTATTATTATTATTATTATTATTATTATATATTTATTATTATTATTATTATTATTATTATTATTCATTTTGTACCTGTGTACTCACGATAAATCGGGCTTCTGATAAGCATCTTTGCACACTGCCATATGTGGAGGTTTGTTCCTGGCAGGTCTTTCATGGGGGGTGTTGTTGATGTTCTTATTGTTGTTGGTATTCCACTTACAGTACATGTGAAATCCCTCCTCTGCATTTACCCATATATCACAAGCTGCTGCTTTGGATCTCTGCTTAGGCACACACATACACCACAGTCATACTGAACCTAAAACCACAACTGTTGTCGTCTTTGTTTCTTTTTTGGTGCTGCGGAGGCAGAAGATATTTGTGCAGTGATAGTGACAGCTAGCCAAGAGAAAGATGTGACAGTAGAGTACATGCAGTGTGATGTTAAGCCATCTTGGCTTCTGTGCATCACACACTCTAAAAAAACCCAAAAGAAAATCCCCTCATTAGACAATCATACTACACCCATACCGAAGACAGTGCATCACTGTCTTCAGCTTTTTCCTATTTCGTTTGTTGTGAATAATTTTAAGGTCCCGTTCTGCTTCGTTGGACAGTAAAGCAGACAGATGAGACAGAAAGCCAGAGGGGAGATCAAATGCAACACAGGTCCTGAGTCACATTTCAACTTGGGACAATGCAGTCATGGTCAGCATACTAAAGTGGTTGAAGCACCAGGTTCACCCTGGTGTCCCTATTTGGGTAAAATGTACATAAATTATTATATCAATTAAAGAAAACATTTTTAAAGGACAACTTTGGGTTTTTTCAATAGAGATTGTAAAAGATGAGTGTTATATTTGCATCATTTGCTGCTTTCTTTTGTTTTAACGATTTTTGACAGGGAAAATTTTCATTTATTATTATTATTTACTAGTCCTACGTACAGTACTAGACCTCAGGAAATTACATCTGGCCACAAAAGATCACCGGATCTATTGAACATGAAGGGGAGGTACGGGGGCTGCGATCATAGGCTCAATCGTCAGTTTGTCAGCTCCTCCTTCCTTCACATTCAATAGACCCCGTGAACTTTTGTGGCCAGATGTAATTTCCTGGGGTCTAGTAGGACTATATTAAATAATAATAAAGAAATCGCCATACAAAAATAAAAACATATTTAGCAACTTGCTCGAATGCCCCTGCCCCCTGTCAAAAAAATCACGAGCAGTAAATTGAAAAATAAATGAAAAATAAAATATATATCGTTGATAACAACCTAAAACATGAACCTTGGTTGAAAAATGTAATTAAGTTGTCCTTTAAGCATTTTGGAATAGGGCGAATAGGAGAACTTTTCCTTTCCTTCCATTTTCTGCCTCATCTTTAAAAAGGATTTCTCATCTGCTTCAGACATGACATTTTGCATATCCTGCCAATATACTGCACATTGACTGGCCTGACAATTTTGCATGTAACATAAGGTTATGTAACAAAAAATAATAAGCTCCGTTCCTCCGGGAGAGAGAAACTGTCACTGTGTAATCTTCAGCACAGATTTTAAAAGCAGTCATAGCAGTTTTCTGTGATGCATTTTTGGTGGTTATAAGATAAGGCTGTAATTGCATACTGTGTAAGCATATTCTTCATCTGCTATCTAACTCGGGCATAACCTTAAAACAAACGATGTTCAGCCAGTGTTCAGATAGCACATTACAAAAACATAATGCCACATGTACAGCACTCACACACAGCTTAAGTTATGTTTAATTTATTTACAGTATGTTGCAAGAAATCCACATTTGGCTGCCTTAAATTGCCATCTCATGTCGCACAGTTGGGACAGGTGCTACCATACAGTTGGAAGTGTAATGTATTCTTGTCTAACAATTAAGTTCCTCTCTTCTTCGTTGCCTGCCCTTTGCACAATAAGAAATCCACTGGAACAAATTGTATGTAAAACAGAGAGAAAGCCAGTCATTCATTCCTCATTGTTACCATTTTCAAGGATGTCGTTTTGGCAGCTGTTTGCCAGTGATAAGAGATAGTGTAAGGCATAATAGTGTCGTTTGTCTCCTTTTATTATAATTCATTTTGAATACAAAACACAACTTAATGTATGCAGTTACTAAAGGTTTAAGGGATATTTCAAAGTCTTTTCATGTGAGTCTGTTAGCGGCATTAACTTGAATACACCATTCTACTTTGACTACTGTATTTAATTCTCATATCATTCTTCCTTTTTTTCAATTTTCCAATGTTGGATGCTTCAATCAGTCTGTCACTCTGGAGCCTTTGTGTGCACAATAATAACTTTCTCCCCATCATCTTTTTCCCCCCACCTTTTTTTCTTCTCAACATCACAAATGACTTCAAGCCAAACGGAATTGAGTTAGCCTGATGTCATCAGCTTTTCATGTGTTCCTGAAACATTCCGCTGCTATTTACAGAACATTCCGTGGAGGGCCACGCACGGCAGCCTAATGTGTTACAAGAGCAGACACCTGGGACATAACCCAGACCTTTCACTACATCATCACAGCTAAGTGAGCAACCTGCAACCCCAAAACAGCAACCTCACAACACTTCAACTCAATGCTGAAGGCTTGGTGTGCAACCAAGCAAAACTCTTAATGAAGTCTTTCCTTCTGTAAATCTGCCTTATAGAAATAACGGGAATTGGGGGGGGGGGGGGGGATTGTCAGACCCCTGCCAATTAGTGACCAGAGAGGAGAATGCATCATTCTTTTTTTTTATTGTAGGCTCACTAATTAAGGCTATTTGTATATTTACCTTCTTTATTATTACTATTCTCCTCAGCTTTGGCCACGAGTTGGCACTTGGCAGTGCCAGGATCGAACCCACATTCTATTCAAATGTGAGCAATCAGGCACTGAGAGAAGATATAATATTATATTATAGGATTGTCATTACATTGTGTTACAGGCTGTATAGAGACAAATCTTTGGACAGTGAAAACATCGAAAAGTATTTATTTTTTGGAGCACCAATATGTAGCTCTCCAGTGTAGGCAAAGGTTTTATTATCATCCCTGCGTCACTAAATGTTGTTGTAGTTGTAGCCCCCACCTAGCATGATGAAACAGGTGCCGCGCGTGCCTCTGGACATTATCAGCTTATGGCTCTGTTCAGCTAAAAGAACTAAGTGAAGCATGCCGTGCCATGAAACTTATTTCACAGGTTCTGGATTAGTTTCCAGGGATACAGCTCGGTTTCAGATACGGTTCTCTCTCAGAACCTATATTTTGAGCCCTGCTCAGGAGGAAGTAACCCTGAGTTCTGGGAAATCAAAACAGCTTCTGGTTATAATTTTAACAAAAGATTATCACAGAACTCCACAGGTTTAGTAGAGTTTCAGATTAAACTAATACTAGGTTCTGGGGTACTGACTGTTTATAGTCGAAATCAGTCTCTCTCCGCCCTGGATAAAAGTACAGCTACATACTGTAAATGCTCCAAATGTCGACGTTGTCATGAAGCCATCATTTGTCGAAGGTTCATCACCATCCTCCTCTCCTCTTGAGTATTTAAGTCCTCCCTTCATGCTTTTTAAGCATTGATTTTAATACCAAGCTCTGCTACCAACTGTTCCTAAAAGTTAATGACATGAAATTTGAATAAGGCTGGACTTTTAAGGATGGTTATTAAAGCCCCATATGGCCACGGAAGAGCTGTCAGTCAAATTTGATTCACGCTGTCATCAGCTCACTGGTGTTCAACACAGCTTAAGATCCACACACACACACACACACACACACACACACACACACACACACACACACACACACACACACACACACACACACACACACACACACACACCGCCACCACAACCCCGTATAAATCAACCCGTATTATCACATAAACTGTAACTACAGCCAATCGTGTTGTATAGACATGCATATTAGACAGCATAATACCATCGCCATTCATCCAGCTGTGTGAGTGAACAGGCTAACGCTTCCAAACAGGAAAAGGGCCACATCAGAGGATAAGGGACTTTGCAAACTTGAGTCATGCTGGTTGAAACGTAATTAAGTTATTATCTCATTATGCTAATGTGATTATGTCCTCCGTAGGGTCCGGGAGACAGAATTAGAGCTGCTGTTTCAGTTGTGCAGCGGGGATGAACAGCAGGGTTTATTAGTCAGTGGTTTCTTTCTCGGAGTGAACTCAGGTAGCCTCGCTTAGTTTTCATTCTGAGGATTCTGACTCCGTATGTGTTTCAGCGCTATGTATCCTTTTGCACGTACCTGTCTGCAAGATCTGTCTGAAAGATCTTTCCACTGAGTGAGTGATTGAACTCGATAAACATGGCCTGATTCAGTGGTTCCAACTGCCATCCTATGTGCTGTAAAGTTTGTCATATTTTGGTGTCAAGTCTGCTGACTATATCTAAATGTTTATAGGAGAACCTGAAGAAGGAGATTTGTTTGATTATGGTGAGTTCTCATCCACATGGTCTGATCCATACTGTAACTATCATCTTTATCTCCACAAAGGTCTCCCCATTTAAATCTGCCATTACAGCTTAAACGCTGTCACATCTGCTGTGGCACTCCAACTCAAAATGCATACAGACTTCACCAGATCAATAAATCAATTCTAATTTCATCATAACGTGCGCAGAAAAACTGCAAGGTCAGATTTAAGGAATGCCTGTGTGTAAATAAGAGAAAGTTGAGGAAAAGTTTGGTGTACGTGTGTATGTGAGTGACTTAAAAGAGTTCCCATTTTGGCTTATTTTGCAGTTTGCAGTGTCATACATTTTAGTGTACCCTGACTATGGTGAGATAAGCTGCTATCTCTCTCTCTCTCTCTCTCTCTCTCTCTTTCTCTCTCTCTCTCTCTCTCTCTCTCTCTCTTTCTCTCTCTCTCTCTGTCCTTTGTGGCATAAGGCATTGGTAATCTGTCTACTTCAGTCTAGCAGCACAATCACATAAAACTTTTGTTGGATCAAAACACGACTCTACTAGGAATACACACTCATTCCCTGGCAACACAGAATCCAATTTATTTATAGTCCGGTAGAAAATCGTTCACTATTAATATTTGCTGTTAACAGAGAGATTCAGGTTAGGGTCTCTCTCTTTCTAGCTCTCTCTCTGTGCAAGATAGAATATAAACTTTTTGGAGTGATATATCCTCACCAATCTCTTTCTTGTGACTTAGTGAAATGCTGGATTGCATTGCTAGTATAACATTATAGACTACCTACCATAACGCCCCAAACAGGACCATGTGCTACCGGGGTCTACACGCCTGGCTATTTTGGTTTCATAACAAAGAAACAAACAAAGAAACAACTCAAATTAATTTATGCCTGGTTTGGCATATTTTTAAAAGGCCATATCACAGACATCTCGAACAGTTGCAATCTACTTAATACAATTGTTGCAAGCGTGACATCATCATCATACCCGGAAGGTATGCGGGAACACCTACTGTACTGTCTTATTGTATTACACAATGTTAAACTCACCAACATTGCAGGTGTAGGGAAAGCTTGAATTATCCTCATTATATCTGCAACGTTTTTGTTTCATAAAAATCCACCATAGACATGTTATTATGAGCTACTTTCTGTCAAGAAATTATGTGCAGGTGATAATTATTAGGCCTAAGTGTCAGAGTTTGGAAGCGCTCGTTTTCAATAAAGCAATGTCCTGCTGCCGCCTGCATTATGTGCAATTTAGAAACAGGTGGTACGCAGGACCGTTTCCAACACTGCTTCCAAACTCCAACGCTCCATGCTGTTCAATGTTTTTCCACTCAGTCTAGCTGAGGGGGCGTGTCCCGTGGAAGAGTGATGCATACTATAGTTTGCTGCTGTCTGTCAGTCTGTACCAAGGGGGCAGGCAGGCTTTCCAACGTTGAAGCTCTGGGTCCTAGTGGTAGGAGGAGGGACTACAGGCGGACCCGTGGATTCATGACCGGGAAACCCCGTGCAGCTGGGCTCTAACGTTGAGCGCTTGGTTGCCCTACGTCACTCAGGACCTCAAAGTTGAGGTCCTGGGAGGGACTTCCGGCAGTCTTCCGGGTGCTTCAAAACGCCACTGAGCAACTTCCACTGACATGAATAGCTGGGGGGGCGGAGCTTCGCGCTAGTTCAGTCTCTATTATATATATACTCTATGGTCTGTACCCATGTGTGTGATTATTAATCAAACCCAGGGTTTATGCATTTAGCTATAGTTCTCTTATCCAAAGCAATGTATGAGAGAATAACGTGGGCTTTATTCATTTGAAGATTCATTACAGGGATAGAGGGGGTCTCAGACTTTGACATCTTTTGGTTACAAATTCAGTTAAGCTCATCCTATCCTCATAGGGGCGTGTGGCCCACACACTCCTCTCCTCCCTATCCAGAAAGTCAGTAAGCCTTGCGGGAGATGGTGAGGATGAGTCACAGCAAGAAGTCTATACCATTCGGATTCAGGCAAGTCGACAGGGACATGAGTCTTTGAAGGCGAGCATCTTGAAGCACTCCACTGATAAGCAGGAAAAGGGATTTGACATCAGAGCCGTTGCATGATTTGTTCACTTTCAACAACACAAGAGCGATGATGGCTCGAGGTCGAGGGGAAGTGATTCGGCATCGAGAGCGTAACCCCATGGGCTGCTCTGTACCGATATTCTACGGTTAGACGGATGTTAGGCTCTTAGCTTGCTTATGATCCTTCATGACTATTTCTATGTATTTGAAGTATATTACCATGTTGGTAATCGTGTTGTTCTTCCTTACTGTAAATCACTCTAGATTCAGAGCGTCTGCTAAATGCCTAAATTGTAAATTGGGTGCGGATGTGTTATTGTGAGGCTGTGACCAGTGCCAGTGCCACACCATGTCAGGCAATGATAAGACTGGTGTGCGTATAGCAGTAAGGCAATGATCCAGTCACAGAAGATAATATTATTGACGTCATTAATGGACCTGTGCCATGATTCGGCATCGAGAGCGTAACCCCATGGGCTGCTCTGTACCGATATTCTACGGTTAGACGGATGTTAGGCTCTTAGCTTGCTTATGATCCTTCATGACTATTTCTATGTATTTGAAGTATATTACCATGTTGGTAATCGTGTTGTTCTTCCTTCTTCCACCATGTCAGGCAATGATAAGACTGGTGTGCGTATAGCAGTAAGCAATGATGCAGTCACAGAAGATAATCTTATTGAGGTCATTAATGGACCCGTGCTGTTGTCATGAAACAACATACAAGCCAACAACGTGTTGCAGCGCGACATGTTGAGAGCTTGTAGATCTGCTCCCCTCCAAAGCCACGTTTTCTACCCACCCCCCTACATATCTGTTCTGTTATTGAATGGACTGTCTCTTTGGGCTATGGGATCGAAACCATGACTACGCTGTCTGGCAAATGGGGTCTAAAAAAAGCTGTACTTTGAAGGGATGTTTTAGAGCCAACAAAACTTGGATCTGCGTGCTCATGTCCTGAAATGTAACCATACTAGAATTTCGCGGGCCTTCGGCCCGCTCATCCCAGAGTTGCGTTGCCCCGCGTTGCGATACAGAAGTCCACAGGTACAGAAGTCCACAGTGACACGCGTTGTATGCAGCTGTTTTGTGTTGCAGCGCGTGCGCGCGTGTGCGTGTAGTGTTGTTGGTGTTGTTGTGATCCATATATGCGCCTTGGTTCGTCCCGTTTGTTCCACGCCAGGTGTAGATTTTTTCTGTGCTTGTTTTCATAGACGTGGCAACAAATTAACAACATAGCCAATGGGAAAAAAGGATGCAGTGTTGCCAGGTGCGCGAGTTTTAAGCGTGTTGTAGTGTGTGTGAGCAGGGCTCGACGCTTAGCATTTTTCCAAGTAGCACGCAAATTATTTTAGGAGCACGATGAAAAGTTATGAAATCATGTGTGTGAGGGCCCTCCTATCCTATATACAGCTTTAGTCCCCACATGTGTCCATATTTGCCATTGACAATGAACAGAGAAAGTAGGTCAAAATGCCGCAAAATATGACGTAAATTCAAATATATTGTAAACAGAGACAGGAGCCGTGTGTGTGTCACACCAAAAGTGGTGACCTATAGAATCCTGTACATATAAGCATCACGCAATCGTCACCCCTACACAGCAGTCATTAATTAATGGTCTTGACTTGATTGCCTATGCGTTGAAGTTATATAGGGTGAAAAGCGTGAAATGCACAGGCTCATGTTACATCGCTGCTGGCTGCCACTGCCACTCTCTCTCTCTCGCTCTCTTCTCTCTCCTCCCTCGCTGGGGGGGGGGGGGGGGGGGGGGGATTAGTTGCGCTGCCTTCGACAGTGCTATACTTCTCCAGCAGCGGTGCAGAACCGAGAGAGTGACACATTCTTTTGGATGTAAACTGCGCAACGTTTAGC
>NC_136809.1:23249306-23261806 GCF_951216825.1 Electrona antarctica
GACTCAGCACAGCTTTTTTTTTTTAAAGATATATTCTTTTTGCGGCTTACGCCTTTTATTGGTTTTTTGAAGGGACAGACAGTAGGCTGACAGGAAACGGGAGAGAGATGGGGGAAGACGTGCAGTAAAGGCCGTGTCGGGCTCGGGAGTCGAACCCGCGGCACACTGCGACTGGATTACCAGTCGGGTACCCAGACGGTTACGCCACCGCCTGGGCCAGCACAGCTGATTTTTGAGGAGTGCTAGGACCTCCTATATCCAGCTTTTAGTTACCGTCCACAAACTTTGTCTTAAACAAACATTAAATTCCCACTGACAATGAATGGAGAATTTTATGTCTTAGTGTCTGAGCAAATAGGCTTAGGCCCTCATTTATCAATCGAGTGGAAATTCTGCCCCAAATTCGAGTGTAGGATTCGTAGTACACCCACGTCGGGTCGGCATTTACAAAGTGATCGCAGACAGCTGTTTCTTCCTTAATTTCGTTCGGACGTTTATAAATGTGACGGCTGAAATCTATCTGGCACGCCCTATGAAATCAAGCCTCGCCCTCGTTTTTGCGACATGAACAACTGCCATACGACCTGGAAACCATGGTTACAGGAAGAAAAAAAAGGTTCCCTCGCTGCCCCCTCTCTCATACACAGACGCACGCACACGCAAGGCAACTTGCAACTTGTTGTATCTTAAATAAATAAACCTGCATGAATTAAATAAAGCTGTATAAAGGCCTACCCTGTCTGTTTCTCCTCTCGCTTCGCTTCCCTTGCTGCCTGCCTCACCCCCCCCCGCACGCACGCACGCACATATCGCAATTTGCAAGCAACTGTCACTGTGTGTTGTTAGTTGTATATTAAATTATTAAAGTCTTTTTAATTTAATATACAACAAGATATATTAGTGAACGAAAACCTGAACCTGTGAACCATGAATTAAATAACAAATAGGCACACACACGCTGCTGTTTTGCATAGGTGCTCCTCCTGTCCTGTCTGTCTGTCTCTCTATCACTGTGGTCCGTCCGTGACACCGTGACCAACTGACCATGCACCGCACGTTCGAGAGTCTTTAGATTGCCTCGCAGTCGCTAGTCGCTGCAGTGGGGGGGCTGTCAACTGTCAATATATGAATGTGCAGCCAAAACCGTATAGCCTCATGTGGCTGGCACTGGTGGTGGTGGTGGGCTGGCTGGGTAGTCTACCTATCTCCGATGCGGTTCCCACTTGCGCTGGCACGGTACATTTGGCATTCGAGCGACGCATCGGGTTTATTAAACGAGGAGGAGATTGCACATACCAAACTCCAGAAAGACATCGGCCTGCTGTAGATTAGGCTACAGTAACAGTAGGCTACCCACGCTGGGACTCTCCGCAGCTGCACCACTGCACTATAGTACTCTCCAACGTCCCGTCATGGAAATATTTCAGCACAAATATTTCAGCCCAAATCCTCGCATGTATGAGCTCATGCAAAACACTGTTTAAATGGCTTAGCATACGTTGCAACATTGTTTTTAATTGCGCGATTTTAATTGCTTGCTTGTAAAGTTGGAAATCTCCTACTAATTTCATATGACACAAAGACACATCGTTGATGTATTCTTTTACTTTTTTTTTTTTTTTTTACATTTAGCCCATACCTATACAGTTTTATATAAACAGCCTACATATGTTTAGATGCCTGTGACAGCCTCTCAGCTGGTCAAACAATGCTGCTCCGCTGTTCTACGACAGAAAAACAGGTGAGGACAAAGCGTACGACAGCTCCCGACCAGACGTGGTTCTTGTCTTGGCTCAAGTTCAAAATCAAACGTTGGCGCAAATGGTAAATGCCGAAAATTGCGGTAATTTCGGCGTACGCCCATATTTTGGCGTACGCATGGTTGATAAATGAGGGCCATTGTGTCTATTTTACGTCATGATGATGTACGATAATAAGAGTAACACTTCACACGGGTGTGATTTTTATGTTTTGATTAGGTGTTCCATCATGCTTGTTTAAGCACAGGAAAATGGCCATTTCAACCAATCAGATTGTTTTCTCAAAACAACCTGTTGTAGTGATGCATATATAGTGTCTGGTACAATGTATCTGAGGCTGCCGAGACCGACAGTGATGATGCAGGTCCCAAAGTTTACCACAACACTGAGATCAGGAGAGGAGAAGATATACAGTAATAGAGGAGTGGAGAGGAAATTGGAGAGCCAGGAGAGGAAATAGGAACAAAAGATGAGCAGAAAAGATAGGGGACAGAGGGCACTTGTCAACACTTGGCCTTTGTCGTCCCCTCTTGTCTTCTGGTGTCCCTGTTCCCTGGAGTGTCAAAATAACTCTTCAACATCCAGAGAGACAACACGCTGGAGTCAATGACTGTGGGAAATGAACAGCGGGAGATCAAAATGTTTCACATCGATCTCACTTCAGAGGACCGTGACATCTGCTCGGCTGATAGGCTGGACCTTTTTTGGAGAGAAATTGTCACTTTAGCCACACCGCTCCGCCTCGTCAGACATCGAGATTCCTGAAATAGCTGCATGTCACGTTATTTTTTATTTATTTATTTTTTCTTTCTGCTACCAACCCCCCTGTGTGCATGTGTGGGGGTGCAGGGGGATTGGGGCAGGGGGATAGCTAGTTTACAGTTGTTATTAGGGGACTTTGGGGTAAAGCACAGGGGGAAAAATGGACATGAACAGTAGGTAGAAAGAGGGCAATTGAGAAATAAATCCACAGAAATAATGCCAGCGTGAAAAGGAGAAATACAATAACTAAATAGAGAATTTAATAGAAAGATGAGAGCGCTATTGAAAGAGAAATAAATCATCTAAAGACAAATAAATTATACCGCTAAACAATTGCCGCAAAGCAATGGATGGATGAATAGAGTGAAATGATGCAGTAAGAGAGGGGGTGGAAAGACAGATGGGGGGGGGGGGGGTGATTGATTGACAGACAGGCCAATTGGAGGCAGATGAGTGGCAGAGGAGGGCTACAAGTCACGACTGCTCAGACTCCATCATTACAGCTGTGGATTTATTTGCCACAGATGAATGTGAGAGCTCAGCATGGCAGACAGACTGGCCTGGGCTGTGTGCGCACCACTGAGAATGGATGAAGGGAGCGTGTACATACACACACACACACACACACACACACACACACACACACACACACACACACACACACACACACACACACACACACACACACACACACACAAGTGCGTGTGCATGTGCATGAGTCCACCTCTGATTAGGATTCAGCTTTATGCGAACTCCAGTAGAGTTGATTTGAAAGGCACTCACGTCCCTTGCTGGCTGTAGAAAGTACACTGCCTTCTAGATGCAGTCTAATAAGAATAGATTCAGATGGCAGTAGTATTGAATTGAAATGACTTATTTCTGCAAGTATAATAGATGTACAGGGATTTGTCTTGGGGAATTGTTGCAGGATCGAAGCACAGAAGAAAAGATTGCACACAGTATACCGGTCCGTAGCTTCCTTTTTACTGAAAGCACCCATGACGAGTAGCATTTCGAGCAGACATGCCCTTCTTCACCTGTGTTGCCATGTCTGCTTATTATAAGCGGCTTTGGGCTTGTTTCTATGTACAGTTGTAGGCCTATTGGGACATTTTGGTAGTAGTGGGTTGTGTATCTTTTTTTTAATTTTTGTATTTGTTTGTTTGTTGATTGATTGATTGATTGATTGATTGATTGATTTATTGATTGATTGATTGATTTGCGGGGTGGGGGGGGTCTCTAAAGTGTAGTTGCTTATTTGGGTATGCTTCATATTCCTAAAGTTGTTTAAGTGCGGTTCTCAAACATTTTCATGTCAAGTACTCCCAAATAAAAATGTATATTGATCACAGACCCCCATCTGGAAGTATGTTGTGCCAGGGATCGCCATCATCGCCATATAAGATTTGTGTAGTTTAAATGCTTCAAATATATTCTAAATATTTCAAACACGTTTTGTGAGCTTGTGTGGATCAGCTATTTGAAATATCTGATGCATATGGGAATCAAGTGGTAAGAAGTTGATGCTATAAATCATTTAGCTGGGGACTCTGTGTGATCATCATGCTCATTTTCGTAGACCTGGCCGCTTGTTTCTCTCGCAAAAAGGACCATGCTACCACCATTGTCTATTTCACAGCATCGACCATATATCATTTATAAATAGACAATTGTCCTTTTACCTGAATAATTTAATCAATGTTGGCTAGACAACATTGTGTGGTTAATAATTGAAGGATGTCTGAATTGCAGAAAATGCCATGCTCTGTAATGTGTTATCAGCTCACCCAGCATTGCCAGGGCAATTGCGCTGACAGTGTGTCTCTGTAAAGTGTCAAAAACTGTTACTGTGGAATGTGGACACCGTTATTAAGCACTCGCACTTGTTTACAACAGGGTCCACCATTTTCAATTCATTAGAACATTTAGAGACGTACAAATATACATTTCTATAAAAACAGGAAATCATAAAGAAAGTAAAAAAGGGAAAAACAAGTATGGGGGAAAAGGGTGTGTGTGTGGGGGGGACTCCGACTTTATTTACAGGGGCCAGTTTCGAATTGCAGACGTCCGTAGGTGCTCTTTTAGAGTCAAGGGATTCACATGTCTTAATGGCTGTTGGTAGGGCGTTCCACATTTTAGTGGAATAGGAGTGAAATTAATTTAATATCTTGTTTGAGCCGAATCTGGGTTGCACGTGGTTTGTTGAACTCTCTCTGGTGTTGTGAGTGTGGACTTCGTTTACATTAAAGAAGTATTTTGACAAGTACATGGGTATCTTGGAGGTGTAGCGTATCTTGTAGACCAGACCCATTGCAAGATGCTGTAATCTGTCGTCAACCCTAATCCATTCCAGCCTATCAAAATGGGCAGGGGTGGGGTGGGTTTGAGGAGTGAGGCCGCAAGTAGTGAGAGAGAGAGCTGGGTACTTCACTGTCTCAGTGATTCTGGGCATTTTGGAGCTCCTGTTCTTGTTAACTCCCACTTATTTCACATGAATGTGATTTATCTATACACATAATATTCTAAAATGATTTGGTAAATCTGGCTTAACCCATTCTGGGCGGGAACCCCTTTTGGTGTTTTACCCCCTCAGGCCGGGAACCCATTTTGGGGTTCTGTACAGTATGTACAGTATTCAAAAATGTAAAAAAAAAATGCTGCTGCTATATCAATATTTGAAGTTTTTCAGAAAACTAGAGGCGTTTTTAGAATCGGCCTTAGTCGCAACCTTAAAATGGACTCCCTCCTACCCAGTTCCCAATTCAGTCAGGCCACACATGGTTAAAATCCTATGGCTGTAGGATTTATTCACTATAAAATGCAGTGCAGTGTACAATACCTCAGGGTGGGGACCATAGTTTCCAAATAACACAACAATCATAATAACATACTCTTAACTAGCAAAAGGAAACCAAAATACAAATATCTGACCTAACATAAACAAACAAACAAATGACAAAAGAAGAGGTCCCCCACCCCTACATTACCCATTACATTACATTTATCACAAAGCTAAAAACTGAACAAAGTGCTGGTGCTTAGGACTTGGCTAGAAGGAAGACCCCTGACGATCTGACGGTAGGCAGCTTTATACTCCAGACCAGAAAGCCAGGAGCCAATCACCTGTGAGGTTCCACCACTCAGCCAGTCACACTCAGCAACCACTCATTCACCATTCACACAAGCTGGTAATCACTCAGTCACTCACTCAATCAGTCACACCCACACACACACACACACACCAAGAGGGAAAAAGACAGAGCAACACAGGGATATACACAATATGACCCACAGGGCCATAACAGGTAGATAGTGGCTTAATTACACTATACTATTACTGGCACACATGGTTGAAGGACAATATCACCTGTCATTCAGACAAGGACAACACATATACGGCAGACTACATTTTCTCTTGTAAAGCAAGCAGTTAATTCAGCCTCATTAATCAAGTTACTGCCCCTGTGATAATATAATCATCCTTACACACCCACACACTTCATGGGCAAATGTGTTTTATTAACCATTGGTTATGAAGAATGAAAGAGAGGTTTTATTATATTAATAAAAGTAAATGAAAAAAGCGGCACTACTGGACTGCACATTTTTGCCCAATTGATCTTTTTAAGCATATGGTAAATTAATATGATCATGTTAGGGATTTCCGTCATAAAGGTGGTTACATTATTTTGGATCCACTATAAATAGTCCCTAAAGGTAACATAGCAAGAAGCTATACTGTGACATCCTTATGGAACAACCTGCCGTGGCGTGCATTTATTTATTTATTTTCCATGTAGCCTAGTATATCAAGGACCACTTTGGAAATGTACAGTAATGCTTATAAATGCTATCCTCTGGGATTTTGTGTCACATAGCCTTTAATTTTTGCTTTTCAATTCCTAATACAAATCAAATAGCTCAAATAGGCTACCTTTTATTTTTAATACATACAGGAAAAAGGCGAACACCTACTGTATGATGTTTCCAATTGCATCAATTGTATATGAAAATAAAAATACAAGTGAACATTCATCGAGTCTAACTAGGATGATGCCTCTGGATTTTTTATAATTATGAAATGTTCAGCTTTGTCAATATCCTTAGTTTACTGACTGGGTTCATGAGATATAAGAAATACAGAACAATTTAAGAAATGAACATGCTTTATTTAGATTTTTATTTTAGAAGAAAGATTGCAATCCCTTCTCAATAACTGATAGTTCCACGGTAAACATGTACACAAAGAGAAGGAAAGACATTGAAAATTGAAATATAATATATTTGTATCAGAAAATATATTCATATGACTTTGTTTGCTTCACCCATGCATTCTCTAAATGTGTTCTCTAAATGCTCTCTCTAGAGCCATTTGAGTCGATCTGTATCACATCAAAGATTCCTATCTCAATACAACCGTATTGAGTATTATACAGTGCCAGTGTGCTACACACAACCTGGTCAAGTGTCAACAAACTGGGAGGTTTTGTTTGCAGAAATGTCGGTGTAATCGTCACATCTTTTCCAAACATGAAAACTTGAAGGTGATTATAATCAGAGGAGAGAGAGGAAGCAGCAACGGTATTCTGACACTGTGATTTGACTCCTGTAGAAGCAGTAAATGGAGTGTGAGAGATCGACACCTTTTTCACCCTACAGATGTGTTTACAATACCTCCTGGGTTCTGGCCCAATGCACACGCACGCACGCACTCACGCACGCACGCATGCACGCACGCACACACTCCATCTTTAAGAAATCCGTATTCAAAAAAAGGAATGTATGTGGTCAGGTTGTGTCCAAATGGGGCCTTATCCAGTCATATTTTAGTTTAGTTTTTGAGGGGCGCTAGCACCTCCTATATACACGTTTAATGTTTGTCTTTAGTTCAATGTTTGTTTAATAAACGCCATTGACAATGAAGGGAAAACTTACATCATTTTGTAACTCATTACGTCATATTGTCTCTTTATTGTTAATGGCATTTAATGTTTGTGTTGGCACCGTTTGTTTTACATCACCATTAATCAACATGAGTTAGACTTTAATATATTAGCTCCCCTCACTTCACACAGGTGTGATTTTTCTTTGCTATTTAAGTGGGTAGAGCATCACACATGCATCACACAGCATTCATCAGTTGGGCTCATTGTTTTGACTTTTGAGTTAGATAATACAAAAAAAAATTGACTGTTGTTCTCCTCTTTGAGGTGTATGGTTTATCAACCCTAACCCTTTTCTAGAGTTTGTTGAGGAGTGTTTTTTCCCTTGTGATGTAGAGTAAATGGTTAGAGTATAATTGCTATAAGTGCTTTGGCACTTCACATGGGTGAACCCCATCAGAAATGCATGCTACAGAGGCCTCCCAGGGGTCACAGACATGGTCAGAGAGAGAGAAGGATGAGCATGGTGTTGGCTAGTTCGCACTCTCACATCGCATCATCGCAGAATAACTGACTTGGGTGACCAGGGTTACCGCAAGTAGCTGTCACTGGGTTACAGATCAAGCATACCACAAGACTATGAGCATATAAATCAATTTATTCACCATCCTTTTTGGCCCGATAATCTTTCAAATCTGTTCATGTCTATGATGCTGTATTTATTCTTCTTTGTCTATTTATATTTTAATCCTTTTACATAGCACATTGGTCATGCTTAAGCTCTGTTTGAATGTGCTTTAGGAATATGTAATTACTCACTAACTAGTTTAGGAGAGGGAGACTCCAGGGGCCAGATGTATTAAGGATGTGTACACATACAAATTATACCAAGCATAAATCAACACAATGATTGGAATGTATGAAAGGAAACCTAATGCGAGGTCAGCGTTCTGAGTCCAATAAAATGTAATTTCACTATTAACATTTGTGTGTTTAAAAGTGGTGGTTTCTCAAGATTGATTGAATACTTTTTTAACAGAACAGACAAAGGTGTACAGTCAAATGTGATGGATAGCCATCCATTGTGGTCCATTGTACTCAATGTATCATTAATACATATAATATATGTACAATACAAACAATACAATACAATAAAATACAATATAATACAAATGCAAAACATATTGGAATACAATGCAGTAGAATCATAAGGTGAGCAGGAGGATTCTTCTATCAAGTGGTGTGTGGCGTCCAATGAATTCAACTATGTTCACTTGGAACAGAAGAGAATTCACTACTTTATTTCCCATTGCATTTACGTGAAATAGACTTTTTTCCCCCCTTGCTGATGCAAATCATTACGAATGAAGGGCTTCATGTTTTTCTCAGGAAACATCACAGTCTCCCTGGACATCATGCGCTGGTCCAGTGGATAGATCGAGCTTAACGAACACTAGATGGTTCATAATCCATACAGCAGAGGTCTTCAACAGGGGGTCCTCATAGTTACCTTTTTTTTCATTAAAGTAACTTTAACTTTTTTACATTAACCATCTGAACCCTATAGCCTCCATGTTCTGGAGAGAACGTGCCGTGTTGTGAGCTTGTAGATCTGCTATTTTCAGTACATATATAGAGGGGGGAACCAAGCAGACCAAGTACAGAGCCAAAAGCTCCAGTATTGAGGGTTCAAACGACTTTCATCAGTGCCTTACCCCTTAACCCTAAACTTCTTTGCCCTTTTTGTTGTGAGCTTGTAGATTGGATATTTGAAGAACATTTGAAAAAAATGGATAAGTGCAAGGGACTGGCGAAAATAGGGCACGTCTGAAAAATGAAAAAAGACAAATCCAAACAAGTCTATGAAGCTATCTATGAAATCTATGAAATGGTTTCATCTGCAAAATTAAATAGGTGGGGGTCCCTGCTTCATCTCTGTCTCAGCTAAGCGGTCCTTGCAACATTAAATAGGTAGTGGGGGTCCCTGCTTCATCTCTGTCTCAGCTATAGGTAGTGGGGGTCCCTGCTTCATCTCTGTCTCAGCTAGGTAGTGGAGGTCCCTGCTTCATCTCTGTCTCAGCGTAGTGGGGGTCCCTGCTTCATCTCTGTCTCAGCTATAGGTAGTGGAGGTCCCTGCTTCATCTCTGTCTCAGCTATAGGTAGTGGAGGTCCCTGCTTCATCTCTGTCTCAGCTAGGTAGTGGGGGTCCCTGCTTCATCTCTGTCTCAGCTATAGGTAGTGGGGGTCCCTGCTTCATCTCTGTCTCAGCTAGGTAGTGGGGGTCCCTGCTTCATCTCTGTCTCAGCTATAGGTAGTGGGGGTCCCTGCTTCATCTCTGTCTCAGCTAGGTAGTGGGGGTCCCTGCTTCATCTCTGTCTCAGCTATAGGTAGTGGGGGTCCCTGCTTCATCTCTGTCTCAGCTAGGTAGTGGGGGTCCCTGCTTCATCTCTGTCTCAGCTATAGGTAGTGGGGGTCCCTGCTTCATCTCTGTCTCAGCTAGGTAGTGGAGGTCCCTGCTTCATCTCTGTCTCAGCTAAGCGGTCCTTGTATTGGCCTGAAATGTGTTGAATTGAAGACCCATAGCCTGGAAACCAGATGAATGTGAAGACCTATGCCATTACGATACATAATTTGTTTGTATATGTCCCTCTTCTGCTCCAGTGGCTGTGGCATTGCTTTGTGGGCATTGATTAGGTTTTTGACCTCTCTTTGAAGTCCCACAACTTTTCTTTCTTCCTCAAAGCATTGCTCTGAACCTATGCTAACATAAATACAACACGAGCCAATTTTGCCCACTCCCTTTTTATTTCTGTTTGATATCCTACACCGGAAAAGAAGTATAGTTTATAGTTCCCTCCTCGAACAATTTTTAGGTTTCACCAACTGTACACCTCTTTTTCACTGTGGTCTCACTCTCAGCCATTGTCTCAGACATTTAACCTTCATATGAACTATTAATGGGTTTTTAATGGGTTTTAAAAGTATTAATGGCTTTTTTCACATTTGACGAGAAAAACTTTCCTAAAATAATAATAATAATAATAATAATTATCATTATCATTATAATAATAATAATAATAATAATAATAATAATAATAATAATAATAATAATAATAATAATAATAATAATAATAATAATAATCATACATACATACATACATACATACATACATACACACATACACACATACACACATACATACACACATATATGTATATACACACACATACATATACATATACATATACATATACATATACATATACATATACACATATACATATACATATACATATACACGTACGCATCCATTCCATAAATATATATTATGACCCCGTTCTGTTGGCTACTTGTTGCCATCCTGGAAGACTTCATTCATTGTTCAGGAACAACTCAGGGCTTATAGGCCAAAATGTGAAGCGAGAAAAACTTGGGGTTAGATGTTCTTCCTCAGCCAACTGGTAGTGTGTCAGTGTGTGCCATACATGATTTGTGGAATTCTCTGCCAAACGGGCTCCTCCCACAAACTTTGAAAGCCAATCATAGGTAATCAGAACAGAAGCTGACAGATGCATCTTCATCACGTGACGAGATCATGTGTACCGATTCGAGATTTGTTTCGAAATCGGCCTCATGGTAACTTGCACTAACAGGCCAATGTGAATGTGGAGGTTCTTCCTTAGCCTCCCGGCCGTGCACAGACAGACAGACAGACAGACAGACAGACAGACAGACAGACAGACAGACAGACAGACAGACAGACAGACAGACAGACAAGATTCACACTTCACTGGAGCAGAAACATAATCCCTCGCCTTCAGCACCTCATTCAGCCGTTAATGGCTGTTGAGTAGGTAGACCCTCCAGAAAAACGCAGGCAAAACACCTTGATTACCTACCGGTATGCAGACTAAAACACCTTGATTACCGGTATGCACTATGCAGACTAAAATCCAGGGGGTAATCCTAAAATGTACCTCTGCATAATCTGCACCATTCGGTTGATTATGCGGTAAATTATGCGCATAATCTCAATTTTCTGCAGGGTTTAATTAGGACTGCATCTAACTCCATGCTCATAGAGTTGTACAAATGTACAACTTCTCAGCTTTTGCAAACATCAACTTCAAAACTGAACGTGTATTTGTGTATTTGCTTTAAATGAGAAAACAATTAACTGATGTTGCAAGTATGACCTATTGTAGGGAGCAGAGAGAGACTGCCTTCTCAGGCACCTCGCTACTGCATACACAGTATAGGTCACATCAACACAGGTGTCAATTCTAATGAGCCACTCCCCAGTAGCCTGGAAACCACAGGAAGTTAAAAAATAAAAAAATAAAAAATCCCTGAGATTGGTCTGGAATTACATTTCACTCACCCCAGAGTTGGGGGTGACCAATCAGAGTCCACTATTCAAAGTGAGTCTTTTTTGCTGTGATGTTGGAATCTGTTTGTATGTAACCTCCCCTTGGAATAAGTCCAATGGAAATTAGTCTGGACATGCCAGGCTAACTCCCCTAGGTCTAGGGGGAGCTGTCACAACAACACACACACACACACACACACACACACACACACACACACACACACACACACACACACACACACACACACACACACCACACACACTGACCCTCTTATAGACGGCTAGTCTCCTGCAGAACCAGATAGTAAAAATAGTCTGCATATAGGCAGTGTATGGTCTTTCTCTGTATCTTTCCACCTTTATCGAAACTGTAATGACTGTGTATTCTACCCACTTCTAATCCTGTGATATGACAATAACGTTGAGTTAACAGTCATTCACACACTGCCCACCTTAATGTCGATTACACACCGCTATTCCGAAGCCCGATATTCCGACGCAACGCCATTCCGACGGAAAGCATTACTAACCCTGTCCCTAACCGTAACCATAACCGCACACAGAAGCCACATAGTCGGAATGGCGTTGTGTCAGAATGCCACTCTGTTCGCCTTAAGGTCCATGCCCACCAATCACATGGTGTGCCAGAAATATCATCTCTGTCAATATTCTGTACATGTCAATTGTACCCCAACAAAAGCACATCCCTGAGTGAGCTTGAC
>NC_136809.1:23266806-23329306 GCF_951216825.1 Electrona antarctica
AAGTAGAAGACTGTAGAAGACTGTAGGCTACTGAATTGGAAGATGTTCCTCCATCGTTCTCTTTTACCCCCTACTGCTACCATCAAAAAAGCCTTTAGCCCTACAGCACACCTCGGCTGCTAAAAGGCACAGAATCCAGCAAGTCTAATTTTCGATGTCTCCCGCGACTGCCTTGAAGGTTGAATCTATCACGGTATGGTTTTTTTTACAACGACCTGAGGCCAAATTCCAGTAATAGATAGAGGCAGACAGTCAGTCTGAAGGCTCCGTGTTGATAGCATAGCCGTGGGATATGGCCAGATTACAGCAGTCACACACACACACACACACACACACACACACACACACACACACACACACACACACACACACAGAGACAAACACGCATGCACGCATACATGTCACACACAAACACACACACACACACACACACACACACACACACACACACACACACACACACACACACACACACACACACACACACACACACACACACACACACACACACACACACACACACACACATATGCAGGGGACTAGGCAACGCCATTATGGGCTCTCATATCTGTAATTGGATGCCGTTATACCTCGCCTACACCTGGCTAGTTTAATAAAGTTTTTTATGTGCAAGTTATCTCCGGTCAGCGGTTCATATACTCCTTATAATGTAGCTTCTCAGATATCTTTCAGGGAAGCACTGGCTCTCCCTGATATGCGCACAGTTGCGAGTGCACACACACTTGCATGTGCACGTACACTCACACACACATACCTGCATATGCAGTACAAAAACACGTACCGGTATACACAAACACAGCTAACAGCTGCTATATGGTTTCTCTCTCTCTCCCTAAAGGCTTGTTGGTTAAGATGATGGATGTGAGCAGATTTCACCCCGAAGAATGCAACCTTATTTAGAGAGGAAACAATGCTCACAAGACCCCCGCCACGTTCCTAAATCCCGACCATCGCAACCCTTTAATGTTGTGAGATGAGAAATGTGATGGTGTTACCTGCTCTTTGAAGACGTGCTACGCATTGCGGCCCAGGGGAATAAGTGGGTGGTCTGTTTATTTAGCAGAGAAGCGCTGCTGCTCCATTCTCATTATCTTTCTCTTCCATCTACAGTATCTGTCCATTTGTGTTGTAATCGACGGGCCTCTATTCTATCTGTTCATCTGTTCTGTTTTCACTCATTCCCATTTCCCTGGGTGATGTAGGGAAAGAGGAAGAAGCGCACTGCGAAATCCTGAGTCATGCTCAAACCAGGGATGCCAGATGCCATGGTTAAGTTAACACTCAAGATTCTTAGCTGCAGTGCATATAGACACAAATTATACTGTATGGTTGTGTTCAACCCATCAATACATATTCCTTATAATAATGCAATAAAGAGTTACTATGCAGGCCCAGGCGGTGGCGTAACCGTCTGGGCACCCGACTGGTAATCCAGTCGCAGTGTGCCGCGGGTTCGACTCCCGAGCCCGACACGGCCTTTACTGCATGTCTTCCCCCATCTCTCTCCCGTTTCCTGTCAGCCTACTGTCTGTCCCTTCAAAAAAAACCAATAAAAGGCGTAAGCCGCAAAAAAAATATCTTACAAAAAAGTTACTATGCAAAGAGTTTTTATCCGAACACCCTGGCTATTTTCCCAACCGGGTTTGAGTTATTTAATGCGTTCCGCCCATGTGAGAGGCAGTTCCACGTGCGTCACAGAACGGGTCGTCGCCAATTCTGTGTAATTTCGGGGATGAAAACCGCCTTTGCGGCAGCTAGAGAGACTCCATCTAAAGCTCATCTGAAGGAAAACTATCTATAGGCCTATAGTTCTATATATATCTTCAATGTTTCACTGTTCAGTGACACAGACTGAATCCACTATTTTGGGTCCAAAAACTAAAACGTGACTATTGGTATCAGTGAGACATATCTGTTGAGAGCCCAAACAGCCAGGGAAACACTACAACAACAAAACGTGTTCTGTAAACAGAAACACGTCAGTGAGAACATATTTCTTCAAAATGTCAAGCAGGGAGATCAACCGAAGAACACCTATAGATAATGTTTAAGAAACAAACATTCTCCGGGAGATGGGCCCCTATTTTGACGTATTTCTTTTTTAGCTGCAGCTGTGGGGGTATCGGATGTCCCCGGAGTGTCTCAATGAGACGTAGAAGAAGTGGCTGTGGGTCCACTGGCCCCCCAAGGCAGCGCACAGAGCACAGACACCATGACCTTTGAGACAGTTGCTGAGGGTGAGTGGACGGGGGTGGCGCAGAGCGTAAGTGATGGTGCCTCAGCCTGTTACCTCAGTTGGGAGTGGGGGGGGGGGGGGGGGGGGGGGGGGGGGGCTTGGCTGAGGCTGTGGTTACAGCCATACAACCATTTTGGAAGTTTGATGGAGGAAGGAAGCAGTCATCAATTCCTTGGGCGAACATTCAGGCAAGAAGGGAGGGGGGATGGGGGGGAGCAATTGGGTGGTCTGTTCCATCAATCTGAAAGGAGGATTCTCCGTTTAACCTCCTCTGACGGTCGATACAGTGGTACAGTGCAGTGGTTCTCACCCTGTGGGTCGGGACCTCCAGGGGGGTCCCCGCATGATTTTCGGGGGTCCCCAGATGACAGAAGAAGTGACCATTTAAGGACTTTTAAGACCTTTTTAATACAAAAAAGAAAAAGAAAAGACCATTACTTCATCAAAGGTTATCAAAAACTATAATATAAAAACAGGTCAAGCATTGGCCAAATTATCAAACAATTATGTAAGAAGAATGAGGCAAGATTTGCGAAAATAGCAGATCAATAAAGCTCACACCTTGCAACACGAGGTGTTGTGAGCTTATAGGTTTTCTATTTTCACAATATTTATCTGTGTAACTGAGTCAAAATGTAATGCCTCCCCGTCAACTCCTACATTCCAAGCACTTGTCAGGGTGGGGGAGTCCCCAATTCAACTGTGATTATTTTGGGGGGTCGCAGCCTGACAAGGTTGAGAACCACTGGTACAAGGACACGGAGAAAGGTTGTGGGTGAGATTAAAATGACAGTGATCTTTAGCTGAAGCTAGCAGGACCAAGAACTAATCCTACAACCTAATCCAAAAACAACACAAATATCCTGTTTGTTTCACAAATATTCTGTGATTATACGATGTTAGGCTACAGAACTTTAGATACCCTTACAGTGCTTTACTGAATTTTGTGTCATGCTGAGACCACATTGCGGGAACCGCATTATATCCATACAAATATGCTATGTCATTGGCACCGCAGAGAGAAACATGAATATTGATCGGCTGAATGCCAAGGCTCACACAGATACAGCTGACACCGTAGGAGCAGCTGAATATTGCGGATGTCAGAGCACAGCCTCAAAGATAAATGCCCCCAACTCCAGTTCACAGAATCAATCCAGTTCATTTGTCTTCTCTGTCTGCTGCTAGAATAGTTCCTCCGACCAAATGCTCTTTGTAATTAGCAACTTAAGGGATCAATATGAAATAAGCGATGGAGATTAGAAATTGACTCATAGGGGGAGGGAGGGGGTCCCAGGTCAACAATCGATGAGTCGGAAAAAAGGAAATGTGTGAGTAGCTTTTGGTCCCCAGATCCGGTCGATACTGTGGGAAATGTATGTATGTAGTAGCTGACAGAATAATTGCACCGAATGGGCATTGTCTATTGGGAGGCGAACAACACCCATCTTTCTTGTCTCCACAGAAATGGAACAATTCACCACAAACCTCCAACGTTGTTTCTGCTGTGCAATCAGATTCTTATCGTGGAATTACTGTGGCTTGGAAACGTTTAATAGCTTGATCCTTTCACTGCCTGAGATATATGGCTTTGACACCATTTAGTTGAAGCAACTATGATAAACTTTGACCAGTAAATCCAATTTTAGACGTAAACATGGTCTTTTGTAAAAGTGAAAATCCCTTATAGGGCAGTGCTGAGGAAATCTTTGCAGGACTTTTGTATAGTCATTTATTTGCTGGTCAGTGGAATAATGCTTCACCGATAGGATGGTAGATTAGCTGGCATTAAGGACTCCACTCGTTACAATAGGAGCTGGAAGATGGATGGGTGGAAATAGAGAGGTGAAATAGAGTAAACTGTTTGCCAACACTCCTGCAGAAAGTGAAATAGCTGCATCTAAACAGCTACCGTCTGGTTTCCCAGGGGAAAGCAGAGAGATTAATCCAATCTCTCATGGAACAGCCTGTTATTGTCACGGCTGTATAATATATCTCCCAGTAGATATTATAGACTTGGGCATTTGTTTATTTTAACACAATGTAAAGCAATTGCATTTCTTGTGTGTGTGTGTGTGTGTGTGTGTGTGTGTGTGTGTGTGTGTGTGTGTGTGTGTGTGTGTGTGTGTGTGTGTGTGTGTGTGTGTACTCGTGCGCGTGTGCATGCGTGCGTGTGTGCATGCATGTGTGTGTGCGTGTGTATGTGTGTATACTACCTGTGGGTGCTTTTCATATTTTGGAATTTGCTTAATTCAACATTATGGAATGGTAAATGGTAAATGGTGCATTTATATAGCAAAAAAAAGTGCTTTACATAGATTGTGCATTACATTCACCCATTCACACACACATTCATACACCGATTGCAGCGGAAGCCATGCAAGGTACCAACCAGCACATCGGGAGCAATTTGGGGTTCAGTGTCTTGCCCAAGGACACTTCGACATGTAGACAGGAGGAGCCGGGATTCGAACCGCCGACCCATGGATCATTGGACGACCTGCTCTACCTCCTGAGCCACAGCCGCCCTGTGTTTATATTTCCTGTGAAGTAATGTTTTATTATTCAGATTAAATTCCAATGTGCATCTCTATGGCTTAGTTTACTTGCCATGATGACAGATAATGTAAATGTTGTGTCCTAACATACCCTTTTTTTTTTTTTTATACAATTTTTTATTGCGTTTTCACATAAAGATGAAACGTAACTGCTATTGAACACCCAACCTGTGTTGATCAAACAAATATTGAACCAATGAAAAGTATTAAAGCGTTAAATCGCCCTAATCGCCCTAATCGCCCTAATCGCCCTAATCTCAGATACAGTCGAGAAAGGAACGGAGCTACTACTGGCAGTAGAAAAGGAGTGCAGGAAGATCGGCCTCAAGCTCAATGCCAAGAAAACAAAGGTAATGACAGTCAACACAGAGGACAAAACCATTGCCACTGCAGACGGGACGGTGCTCGAGCAAGTCGAGGACTTCAAGTACCTCGGGGCCTGGACTGCCTCAGCGGAACAGGATCTGAAGGTTCGGAGAGCACTTGCCTGGAAAGCCTTGCACGGGATGAGGAGAGTGTGGAAATCAGACATGGGAGAAGACCTTAAGAGGCGGCTGTTCATAGCTACTGTGGAGTCAGTACTGCTGTATGGGGCCGAGACATGGACCCTCACAGTACAACAGGAAAAAGCCCTGGATGGAGTCTACACAAGAATGCTACGAATGGCATTAGGTGTCACATGGACGGACCGCATCAGAAATGTGGACCTCTATGGGGACCTACCACGCGTCACGGACAAAGTCAGAGAGAGAAGGATGAGGCTGGCAGGGCACTGCGTCAGGCACCCAGAACTTGAGGCAAGTAAATTGACCCTATGGGAGCCAACCCAGGGCAAAGCCAGGAGGGGAAAGAAGCATACCACCTATGTAGACGTGCTGCGGTGCGACAGCTTGGCTGACAACACTGCAGAGCTCAAGAACCTGATGTTGGATAGGAATTTGTGGAGGGCAGCGATCCAGGAATCCCGAGTTGGTGTTGGCTAGACCTCACTCTCGCAGCAACTAACTAACTAAAGCGTTAAAAAAAGCGTTGATAAAACTCCACTTGAGCTGGATGTTTTTCATTTCCTGAAAAATTTACATTTTGGAGTTATGTGGCTTATTCCAGACAGCAGAGATATGCCTTCATATTCTAAAATCATGTAATGCATCTGAATTTCCAATGATACAATGTTGTATTAGTAGAGCACTGAATATATCCCTATAACTCAACATGTGTTTATTTTTAGCTGACATACAAGTCAATTTAGTATAAAACCATTTTGTATTGGTAGCCTATAGAGCTTAATATATTCTTGTGTACTATATTATGTACTGTACATTTGAAAGCTTTCAAATGATGACATCCAACTGGGAATAACATGTACGTATCTATCGTCTACTATACAAAAAAAAACACATACGCAGCACTTTGGCACCTGGAAGTTCAGCCGATTATACCTTACTGAAGGCGCAATAGAGTTGAGAATGATGCTGAATATAGCAAGTTGACATATGGTCTGGCCTAATACCCAGATGTCAGAGCGAGCAGAAACGTTGCCGCTGCCTTGACAGGCGGGTCACTGGCAAAGATGAATAAATGTATAATGCAATATTTAACCATCGTTCACGAACCCGGTGAGCCTCATGTTGTTCAATGCCCTTGACCCTTTCATGACATGCCTCAACGCCTCTTCTCCCGGGCTCGCCAGAAATGGCGTTCTCGCGTTGCAGGAGGGCATAAACATGCCAGGCCTTTTCAGAGGCTTTAGATTGTATTGCCTGTGTCACTGACCAAGGGCAATCTGAGTGTGAAAACTAAATGAATAATGATAATAATGTCATCGGGGTCACCCTGCAGCCACAGAATAGGTTTGTGAAGCTGAACTATGAGTCTCTGAATTGATGATTGAGAGATTAGATTGCAATTTTACCAGGTTCAACCCGACCTCTTCTCCATCACCAGTGACCCTGTTTCTCTATCTTCAGCCAAGTGACGGGGTCGTTTGTTATTCCTGCACTTTATCTTTTTTTCTTCTTCTTTTTTTCATGAAATATGAACTGAATACCCCCTCTCAGAAAATAAAAGGTTACATACATACATACAATACTATACAGTTCGGATTCTGTTTATTCTGTATATTGAACCATTTCAATCAGGCATGTCCTTAAGGCCTCCTCATTCCACAATGTTGATATACATAATGAGAGCATACAATATCTATAAATTCACAGAATCTCTTTCTTTTTTCCTTCTTTTTTTTTTGCACAGAATCTCTGCGTGCATACATGCGTGTCTGTCCGTTTCCTCTGCATGTCTTGAGAACAGTACAACATTGATATACTTTACACTTGCTGTATGTATCACAGAGGGAGTGTTATGCCAAGTGGGAGGTTGTTTGGATGGGCGGTTGTCCTGTTGAAATATCTATAAATCCATAATCTTTTCAAATCATTATATTGGTGCTATACCAGGTCGCTTTACATTTTGGACAGTAAGTCGTAAAAGAATAAACACATTTCTACCTAACTAGATTTTCTGCCATTTTCTTCAAAACACACCTTTTGCTACTACTCCTACATTTTTTGTCCAATATTTCACACACATGTGTACACTCTGGAGTCAAGAGATCAACATGCATCATTCAGGTTTAGTATTCATTCCACGATGTGGCTTCCAAACTTTGCGGGAGAGGCCCATTTCACAAAAGATGTGAAAAACCATGATCGCAGCGTCCGATCGACCCCAGATTGGAATCCCACATTGAGGGGCCTCTAACACCGCAGTCTATAGAGCCAAAAGCGATTTCACTTAGACCCATATGGGGGTCCCACAAATTCCACAAATGTCACAGTTGATGAAATATATTCCCCCCCCACAACAAATTATTTTTATTTATTATTTTTCTTTTTTGGAGGGGCTAGAGCCCCTCCACGCCTGGCTTTCCGACATGATGTCATGTGGCAGCCAAGACTATGGACTTTTAATGTTTGTCTTATTCATGCTCCTCCGGCCCCCAAAAAACAGGTCCCACAGGTGTGTGTGTGTGTGTGTGTGTGTGTGTGTGTGTGTGTGTGTGTGTGTGTGTGTGTGTGTGTGTGTGTGTGTGTGTGTGTGTGTGTGTGTGTGCGTGCGTGCGTGCGTGCGTGCGTGCGTGCGTGCGTGCGTGCGTGCGTGCGTGCGTGCGTGCGTGCGTGCGTGCGTGCGTGCGTGCGTGCGTGCGTGCGTGCATGCGTGTAAGGATTGAAACATACTGTAGATAAATCCACCTCTGGCTGTATGCTATCATTTGAATAGAACTGCTGGAGACAACTTGGCCTAATAGGAAAATATCTGCAAGAGTCGTTGAGTCTCTGCAGAGTGTTAACCTCTGGGAGCTCCCCGACAGCTTGACTGGAGTTCTTGTTTTGCACCTTCAGGATATTTTCTCCTGTGTCACTGGTGCCTCAGTAAGATCTGCACTGTCACAGCATGGTACCTGGTTCAATATTCACCTATTGGCATTTGTGTGTGTGTGTGTGTGTGTGTGTGCGTGCGTGCGTGCGTGCGTGCGTGCGTGCGTGCGTGCGTGCGTGCGTGCGTGCGTGCGTGGAGCCAAGGGGAGGAGAGAAAAAAGCGAAGGAACATTCTCTTCGTTGTTTGCTGCAAACAAGGCGTTTTGTGATAAACAAACGATTTGAGCGCCTTCACTGCTCTGCAGGGGGTATACTGTCAATGCATCTTAATACACACAATTATCCTACTTTTCCACTCAGAGACTATGGAGTCTCATTGACTCTCATGGGAGGACAGAGTGAAAAACCTGTCCTATCACTTGTTTTCTGAAAAGCTTTTACCTTTATGTTTGTTTGAATGTGTCTTTGTGCTTAGACACTCATAACGCATAGAGGATATTTTTTGCTGTTTCTGAAATCAGACTTAACTGATTATGGTTTGGGGTTTTTCGCAAATATTGTCACCCTACTCTAAAACATACTACGAATGCAATTAAAGTGCAACATCTGGCAAGTGCAAAAATAGACAGAGCTGTTAAAGATCAGCCCATATGGCTGGAATGTGGAATGTGTTCATAGTTGCCTCTCTCTGACGGACACAAAAGCACAAATAAACATACTGGATGTATGTATGCGTGTGCCTTTCTTTGTCTTTGTGTGTGCCAGACTCTACTGTGTATCTGTGACGAATCCGACGATCAAACCCCCTGTCACAGCTGCTCCATTAAAACATGCTGCAGGCTTCACACATACAGTAGCTGAGTCTTCTCTGAATATCTAGAGATCCCTCACAGTTGCTAGCTTGACAATTTCACTTGTGTTATCGCTCCCATTCCCATCTGACCTGGGCCTGTCTTCGATCATCAATATTAGATCCATTATGAAAATATAGATTTTAGTTATCTCTGCGGCCACCAAACCCCCTCACGTCAGGCATTATTTCATTATGCACCTCTTAACTCTCGCTATCTCTCTCTTCTTCTCCCACCCTTATTCATATTTTTTCTCGCATGTGAGGTTAACCTTTATGATTATCCGTGAGCTCATTTAAAGTTTTCTTGTTGCATTTGCTCACCGCTGGTTACTGTGGTTTAGCCAGAGGTCTTCGACTAACACAATTAAGCTAGTTTGACAGTGCTCTGGAGTGCTTATGCATGCATTTGTCGTTCGCTCTTTTCATCTTTTCATCCACTTAACCTCTGTGCATAGCTCTGGACCTGAGCTAATCAGTGATGTTGAAACTTAGTTGATGCACTCACTGTAAGTTTGTTTGCATAAGAATCACATTTATTCACCATACAAAGTTTCCCACATTCAAATAATTGTCTTTCCATTTGGGCACTGTACAGATGCTCATCATGGAACATAAAACCAGTGTTTACATACAGTACAGACAACCACACACTAGACACTGTCATTTTAATGTATAATGCATTAAATGAATGGCTCTAGGGTGCCGTTTTCTTTTTTTCTTCTAATAGACTCACGCATGATTAACCTAATTATGATGTTTTCCGAATCAGTGGTGAGAGAGAAGAGATTAATCAGATGATTTCCTCCGTGCGACGTGCTGAACCAGAGAGTGCTAATTTAACATTTAGCACCCAGGAAGACATGTCTTAACTTCTCATCGTCTGATGGAGTGGTTTTCAGTCACATGCTATATTCTCACACACTGAAGAAGACTAGAGTGTGCTGCTAAAAAACACAGAGATCAAGGTACTCATATAGAAGGAAGATGATGGTCTACCTCGGGGCTGCACAGTCAAATCTAGACTGCTAAACACTAAGTCCAGTTAGCTCACAGCTCGCCACAGTGTGATACGTTGTGAGCTTATGTCAGTGTGGTGGAAACAAAGCTGCACTTTGGAACCACCTGCCCACTATACCAACACATCAGAGACACATAGCCTACTTCCCACAGACAGAACACACCCAAAGTGAATTTGAAACTATGACCAACGACAAAAGAAACTCCCATACCTATTGGGAGAAATACAACAATGTGCAACACAGCAGCAAGAACTGTTGAGACAAAAGAAGGTTAGAAGACCTACTGCACATGTAACAAACAGAGCTGCTACCTTTAAATACATCTTCAATTAGAGTTGTCTTCTCTTAATACGGCACAGTTGAGAAGCAGGAGTTCAGGAATCTGGTGTCAGTGAGGTCAGATGTAGAGTTGCTGGCCGGCTCCATGTATTTAGATCTACCGTATGTCAACCCATGTATGGCTATCCAGGGTTTGATGAGGTCAGTGTTGTGATCTTCATAATGTATATGGAGATCCAGTTGATGATAGTCAGCTCCACATATGGAGATCCCTGTGTTGTACTTGTACCATCTTGGTTCATTTTCCTTTTTAATAATATTTATTTTATTTGGAAAAAGCAGTACAATAACAGCAATTCTATGTATACATAGGACACAAGTGCAGTTCCCAGGATTTTTTTTTCACCCCTCTTCCCTCCCTCCCCCATGACTCCATCTCCAGTGTCTCTGTAACATCCTTGCTTTCTTCAGGACTACATATGGCATCAAGTCAACACTTAACAGGGGCAAAGGGCAATATCGCTTCAGAGTGTACATTTCAGAAGGAGAAAAAGAAGAAAGAGTGGGCAGACAAAAAGAAAAAGACGAAGACAAAAAAACAACAACCAAGAAACGAAAGTATTTACAATATTGCTGAGGGGAACAAAAACAAAACAGCTTTGGACTTCGACCATGAGAAGAGGAAGGGTGTTTTAAACATTTTCTACAAAGATCATAAAGCAGGCTATTAGGACCAGTAAGATCACACAAAGTCAGCTCTCAGAGGGGCAATGTGCATCTTGGTTCATTTTCAAGTGTGACTCGTGTCATGGCAACCACACTGGTTATCATGAGACTGTCACGATATGGCCATATATTGACATTCAATATATGGGCTTAATATTGATGGAATCTTCATAATATGGAGATTCCATCGGCTGATAATGCCCATATATGGAGATTCCTTATAGTAAAAGGAATCTCCATATATGGGCATTCCCAGCCGATGCCCTAATACAATCCCTGTTATTCCTATATATGGATTTATTTTTTTAATTGCCGTTTTCAGGCCTGAAACAACAGAGCTTCTTAATACGGCCACAGTTGAGAAGCACAAGTTAAACTATTAATCTGGTGTCAGTGAGGTCAGATGTAGATTTGCTAACCGGCTCCATATATGCATATGTAGGTGATGATCCAGTCTTCTCCATGTATGGCTATCCTCAGGGGTTGATGAGGTCAGTGTCGTGATCTTCATATATGGAGATCCGGGATCCGGGTGATGATAGTCAGCTCCACATATATGGAGATCCTTGTGTTCTGTGTTGTACCAACATGGTTCATTTGCAAGTCTGAGTCGCGTCGCGGCAACCACAGTGGTTGGACTGACAACCATATATGGAGATCTAAGGGTCTCCATGATGTCGTGATGTCACATAGGGTTGGGGCATGCTGTCATGAGGCGTGACCATATATGGAGGCATGGGTGACGCAACGAACGAACAGGATATGCAGGTTATCATAGTAAATGCGACCTACGGTCAAAATAACATATAACGATGCAATGTGACATAGCTCTGTTTACAAAATGTATACACTTTCCCCATTTTCAACTGTTTTTATTATATTTTGACACTTGTCATGTAAAAATGTAATAGTTAGTGGTTGCCTTCGGCTACGGTGACTAGACATTCCGGTTTGGTCACGGGATCGTCCCGGTATAAAGCTGGGTGTCCCGACTCCTGATAGCTGACAAATACTTTCTAAAATACAACAGATTTCAACGTTATACGAAATTCCAAAATCCCAGTTTTCACCATAGTCAAAATAATGACGCTTCTTTTGAGTGCTTGCATGAGTGCTTATAATTATGTTCTGTTCTGTTGATAAGTGGTAAAATAATTGTCTCTAATCATGACGATGACATTTCAAACAAATGTCACAGAAATGGTCAAAAGCTTAATAGCGGAGCAAGCCTGCAATGTGTCACAATGCATTATGCATTGCTATACATGGCATGCAATTCTTTGTGAGCTTGTAGATTTTCAAAAATGTTAACAAGTGATTCAACATGGAGTGCCATTTTGTACTTTTTATGTTTTGTACGGTTAGTATGTGCCTATGGAGTTAACATTACTCCAATAGACCCCCGTGTGGTTACAATATTCAAGTATATCTTCCCTGTGTCTTTTTGGTGTCTTCCTGAAAGCTGAATAAAGCCTTTAAGGACCAATCGAAATACACTGCTTTAGTGACACACTACAATCATTCCCTCCCCTAACACCTCCCATTATCATATTACAACAGCTGTCGGCGTGGCTTCAGTTCAGGTGGGTGGTGCTAAGGTGAAAACCAGGTAGGCTATACTTAATGAACTAGTGGGTGTGGCCACATAAAAACGTTTTTGAAAAATCTTCCTCCTAGTATAATCATAACTGATGATCATGTTTTAGGGGGGGCACTCCGTCTTTCTTAATACATTGTCTGCTGCTGACGTATATATACGTTTTGTAATAGCCATCTATTGTCTGCTGGTGACGTATATAGGCCCCTATACGTTTTATATCGCTTTATATGAAACAGTTTAGCTAAAAATCGACTTTTAGCCCTGACCGGTTGCTAGGCAACAGCTTGCTCACCACAGCCTGCACGAAACATTCGCGCGCATCCATAGAGTCCTGTTTAAATTTCGATCTTCTCTCGCTGTTTTCTCTGAAACTACGGCGCTGTCCGTGCTGTTGATCATCTATCCGAGGTTCAGCTCTGATTTCAGATTTTTCACGGCATCGCGATTAAAATATTAACGTTTCTGGAGAAAGATAGACATCGTGTGCTAATGCTAACATTAGCAAAATGAGAGAAGAAGTTCTCTCATTTTGCGAGACGGGAAAACGGAAGTGCTTGAGTAGTAATCTGCCCAAATCGGCCGGCGCAAGCTAACTACCACTAGTGGCCACACGGCGGCATGCAGTTAACTTGTTTGGTCCGGTTTGGTTGCCCTATTCCCACCCTTCTCACCTCTAGTGGTTGCCTTCTGCATGCACCCTGCCCCCATAGCCCCCCCGCCCCCTTCCCCTCCAGCATGCTGCTGCCTTTGCACTGTTTTGCACACAAACCTAGAGCAAAGTTCCCCGCGATGCAGGCTGTTTGGTTCACATCGGTTAGGCCTTCAAAGGCCCGAAAGAGACCCCTGTTGTTGATAAAACAGTGTTTTCAGTCTCAACTGCTGCTTTGTGTGTAACACTGTGAGATGAGTACACACGCGCGTGCATGTGTGCACAGTACACACTGTATCCTAAAAACTCGTCCTCTCTTGTCTGCTTTCATTTTCATCTGAACACAGTCACATGAATAGCTTATGAAAATGTGAGACTTGCATGCATGCATGCACACCCACACACACACACACACACACACACACACACACACACACACTCGCAAGCGACAGAGTACGTACGTACAGTCCATTTCTCGGTAACCTTCAGATAAATCTGAAGAGGAAAGGGCACGGTAGGCATTTTCAACCTATCAGTAGAAGAGAGTCTCTTGACCTTTTTAAATGAGTGAGAGATCGCCGTGGTAAAGTAAACAGCACTTTGTTTGCTGCATCACTGGCAGGCTGTATTGATCTCTGCTCAGAGAAGGTCACGCGCGCACATACAACACACACACACACACACACACACACACACACACACAGCTGTTTGACAGATGATTGTTGCACTTTAATTGCATTCAATATGCCCAGTATGTTTAGAGTTGGGTGACCATTGTTTCGTTTTATTTTCACTTGGTGCTCTCGTCAGCATGGGGACAATTATTTTAGCACTTACAGTAGCATCCCTATAGAGTAGAGAACAGAACATAACACTCATCTATGACACTCAAAATAAGTGTTATTATTTCAGTTATTTAATTGAAAACCAGGACAATGTTGAAAACTGGGACATTTTAGTGTTTTACAGATATTTGTCGAAACTCTGTACAGTGGACAGACACCCAGCTTGAAACCGGGACAATCCTAGACAAACTGGAACGTCTGGTCATCGTACTTTAGAGGTATCACATTTGTTTGCTTTGTTTGAAACAAGTCTGAGCTTATTTCTTCCAATATGATCTGAATCAGTAATCAATTTGAGGGGGGCATGGTGGCACAGTTGGTAGTGCTGTCGCCTCACAGCTAGAAGGTCCTGGGTTCGATTCCCGCTCAGGGCGCTGTGGGTGCTGGCGGCGTGCCTCCTCCTCCGCGTCATCAGCGAAAGGGCCCCTCTGTGTGGAGTTTGCATGTTCTCCCCGTGTCTACTAGGGTAGGTACCCTCACAAAAAACATGCAGTAATCCTGGTCTCTAAACTGACTCCCCCTGGCCAGCCGGGGCGCGGAACTGGTTGGAATAACATGTTCCTTCCACGCGCTACGTCCAACCAGGGAAACTCCCCCCTGTCAGGTGTAAAGGAGCAACTTGGACACTCAACTTGGACAGGCATGAAGGAAGCATGAGTTCAAGTCCGTTGCTCTCCCCATGTCCCCCATTTATGGGGACTAGGTTGGCGGAGGGTGTGTAGAGCCCAGGATCACATTAGATAATTGACACAGGGGTGAAAAATGGGTCACAGAATTTTGGAATAAAAGATAAAGATAAAAAAAAAACAATTTGATAGATGCAACAGGGCAGGCTGCGTTTGTGTGAGGAAACGGACATGGCCAGCCTCTCTCAAACCTCTATATAGGTCCACATAAATGCAAAGACGAATAAAAAATAAGAAACATACAAGGAGTCGAGGACTTATGGACATTACATTCTCTGGGCTGTGTGCTGACCTCGTTCTGCTGATTCACTCACGCCTGGAGTTGTCTACACTACAGCACGGCTCGGCTAACTGAGGTGCTGAGTTGCAGTCTGAGAGCTTGGAGCCAGCTAGGGGAGATGGGATGTTTGCTCTTCATGAGAGGGAAAATTCAGCCTCCTTCCGATATTGGATCTATAACCACTTTAACCATAGCATTCCTACAAGCTTACAATGCATTGCATTGCGACGAAGAGAATTGGTGTAGCGGAAAAAGAAGCGGGCCAAGTACAGACCCCTGGGTCTATACTTATAAATATTGGGTTTAAGTTCTTTCCTTGCCTGTACTGATTTTGGCTGAGACATCATCGGCTTGCAGTTACATACTTTGTTTGGAGAATCTCTTTATAGTATACTGTATCTCCAAGCTCACAGCGTGATCACAACCCGTGAACTTGTGGATCACCAATTGACACACAGTATCATCGTAACAACAATACATGTATAAATCAGGCTTAAGTGGTTAAGCAACTCAAGCCAGTTCATGAGATGAAGTGACCATGTACGTACAGTATAATGTGATTCATCCAGCCAATCCTCAGTGAAGGTACGTTGATCTAATTGCAGTTACAGCAGGTCAAACGATTTACCGCAATTAGGATATGACATTTTGTTGCCATAATTGCTTTCGTATTACGGCAGCTTGTCTTTCTTTACAACTATCTTGCTGAAATAACACAGCAGCAGCTGTATCTACCTCGCAAACATCTATCTTACGCTGACCTTCAGAGCAGCTGAGTGGAAATGTGTTCATTATAACTAACCCAGGGCATTGAGAATGGGCACATTTTACCCTACCATACATAATTGACAGATAGCATAGCTAAAAATAAACTCACACACATACACTGGCAAGATACCTCTGAGGACTACGGATGAGGACGGTAATGAAAATGGAGCGCTTTAAGCCTGATTTGCACTTTGTTGTATGAGGGTGGCACGCACTGAAAATAGCAGATATACAAGCTCTCAACGTGTCGCATCTGTTAATATATCCGAATATACTGTAACTTGTATATCAGCTATATTCAGTGCGCAACACCGTCATACGACAGAGCATAAAAGCTTTTATATGGAAGGAGACAAAGTTCAGGCACTCCAGCGTAGAGCAGGAACAAAACACCAATGGATATATGAGTACAATAATACAAACTAATGCACAGTTTATCCTATTTAGGTCTTCGTGTAGGCAACCTTTAGCCCTTTTGTATTGTCAGCCCAATGAGTCTTCTGTGCTTTGGCTCTTTTCACACAGTTTATATGTGTGAGTTTAGAGCACATCGCTCCACAACACACAGCATGGTGAGATGAGAGAGAGGCAGAGACTGTGAAAGACACAGAGAGAGGCAGGCAGGCAGGGGGAGTGAATGAGAGAAAGGGATAGAGAAGCCCATCAAACATTGATGAATTCTCTGTGTTGTATGTCTGTTTTACATCTCAGTTCAGGCAGTGATTTCGCTCACTGTGTCACATGACACAATAGACCCCTAATCCTCACAAAGATCACATAAAATCTGTATGTAGTACAAAGATGGAGCCTTACAAGAGTTAATTGAAAAGATTTGACTGAGAGACACTGCTTTATTTTCAAAGCGGTTAACAAAGCGTGTTTGCATGTGCATGTTATTTAACACCTGCTCTTCTGCATATATACTCACACACACACGGTACCCTGTGCTAGAACATTGTGATGGTGATAATAGTGTGTGTGTGTGTGTGTGTGTGTGTGTGTGTGTGTGTGTGTGTGTGTGTGTGTGTGTGTGTGTGTGTGTGTGTGTGTGTGTGTGTGTGTGTGTGTGTGTGGGGGGGGGGGTGTGTGTGTGTGTGTGTGTGTGTGTGTGTGTGTGTGTGTGTGTGTGTGTGTGTGTGTGTGTGTGTGTGTGTGTGTGTGTGTGTGTGTGTGTGTGTGTGTGTGTGTGTGTGTGTGTGTGTGTGTGTGTGTGTGTGTGTGTGTGTGCGTGCGTGCGTGCGTGCGTGCGTGCGTGCGTGCGTGCGTGCGTGCGTGCGTGCGTGCGTGCGTGCGTGCGTGCGTGCGTGCGTGCGTGCGTGCGTGCGTGCGTGCGTGCGCATGTGCGTGCGCATGTGCATGTGGAGAGAAAGCACATGTATAAGCACAAGCATACATGTCTGCCGAAGTCCATCTCATACTCATTCTGCCCCTCATAAGTACATCACAGATCTTACACATAGGCCTACATATGTATGAATGCAGTGTGCACGGCAGAGAATAGCTAAAACTACCCCTGATTACTATTCAGGAGATCAAATTCCTAATGCATAACTCACAGTCACTGAGTCACACGTCACTCATATTTATCACCCATATAAAATTATATATTACAGTAGTAATTTTCGCTACACTTATTTTTTTCATTTGTGGGAAGGCAGTTCCTTTTTAGAAGACGCACAGTATATCATCCGTGCTAGAGAAGTGGATATCGTGGCCAAGTGGACATTGTTGCCTAAGGGGTTGCAAACTTAGTTGGATGTACCTATTACCTTGCAATCTGCCTAGGTTAGATTCTTTGATGAAACTTTGCAATCTGCCTATATTAGTGTGGAAAATTGACAATTTGAGGTCATTCAAATGGTTAGGGTTCATCCTACGGGGAGATGTGCTCAGCAGGTTTTGTACAACATTACTATTCAAGACCAATTTCATTTTGAGATAATATACCGGTACCCTTGTGACCTTGTGGTCACAAGGGTTGAAAATGAGCTGAACCGTCATTTTGCACATATATTTTGTGTGAAGGTGATATGGTCAGAAATGTATTGCCTTGTAGATTCAAGGATTTATTTGTGACACACTCACACAGACAGGTAGGCCTACAAGCAGTGAAATGTCGGTGTGACATGCTCCACAGACTGTGAATTACTATAACAAGATAATACTGGATGTTATAAAGAAAAAACAAAACAAAACAAACAAACAAACAAACAGGAGAGAAGGAGTACATGAGAAGAAGACAAGTATTGGTCAAAATATTTTAACAGCAATGTGGAGTTTACCTAAAATGTGGAAGAAAATGTATCGCCCGGGTATATACATTATAATATGCAGTAAAAAGTATATACAAAATAAATGATTCTCAAAGTGGGGTACCACTTTTTCCATTTATCTGTTGGCTAGAAAAATAATGTACAAGCTCACAGCGTATCATTTCATGCCAAACTGTGAGCTTCAATCATATCAGTTTGGGGGTCCTTGGCATGAAAAGGTTTGAGAACCATGACTGTGTACAGTATATACATAGTGCAAGTACAATATGTGTACAAATTATGCAGTGTTAACATGGAGCCAGTAAGTATATGCTTCAGATGTGAAGCATGCAGACTCTCCTCCAACACTATACAACCCCACTCCCTCTATTCTTTTTCATACAAGAGAGAGAGAGGGGGGTGGTCAGAGAGAATGGGGGGTGAGAAAGAGTGCGGTGGAGACAGTGGCTGAGTCGAGCATCAGAGCGGGTGGGGAGAGAGAATCTTTGGTCTCTTTCACACACTCCCGGGAGTGATCTGACACCCCCTAGATCTGAGGATTAAGGAGCAGCGCCAGCGCCCCAGGGGCCCTCCCTAAGCTGCCTAAATCGGAGAACCGATATGGCTCCCATTAGATAAGCAAATTTGTGTGTGTGTGTGTGTGTGTGTGTGTGTGTGTGTGTGTGTGTGTGTGTGTGTGTGTGTGTGTGGGTGTGTGTGTAAATACATAATACATGCCTGCTATGGGGCTGTGATTGGCTTGTTTGTGCATAAAGAAAGGGTTCTGGTCTCGTCACTGAGTGGGGTAACGAATACACTGAGAGGTACTCGAGTGCTGTCTGTTGTTCACCGTTTACTGTTTACTGAACGTCAATTTAATTTAGGGGAAAACACAGGCTCCACAAACGTAAATGACAGAACGGCTCTCAGGGAGAGTTCAAAGTGAGCTACAGCAATCCTCAGTATCCCTTTCTCATTTCTTAAAAAGTTTCTGAGATGCTTATGAAAGCAGAGGATTGGCCGACTGTTGTTGTTTTTCTGACAGATGAAACTCTCTCATAAGGCGAAACGTTTCGAATTGGGTGTCTGGTTTCTGGCAGATATATCCAACTGAAACACGCCCGCTGTTCCAGAAATTATCTGGGCTCCCAGGATGGGAAATGAGTAATGTGTGTTCATAAAAGAAAGGCTGTGAACATAATTTTTATGTGCAACAAGATGAGAGTGATTTTTCTTTTACTCCCCATAAGCACGTGCCTTCCATTACAAGGCTTTGCTAATCCAAACATGCAAATCCATGTCCAAAATACGCCTTTTGTGCATAATCCCGACACAATTTCCATGGGATTAGGATTTACCAAGAACAGGGGAGAACATAATTACTAGTGGAATAGTGACAATATTATGGTGTTGTCGTGTTGTGTTCCCCCCTCAGTCCAATCATTGATGTACTGTAGGATCACATCACAGAGTAGCCGGAAGTATATCCACCTCGCCGTGATTTCCACAGTTTCTCTCTTGCGAAGGTTAAAGGACCATACCTTCGGAATATTACTTAATGTTATTGACGGCCACGCATAGAATTTTACATACATTTTGTTTGTTTTTCCCCCCTAAATTGCTTCATTTTTATGCTGTGGCTCTGTAGGATGGTAGCTTGCTACAAATGGGTCTGTGAGTCTGTTTGTTTTTCTGTTTGTTTTTCAAACCACTAGACTGATCGGCCCCATTATTATTCTGCCCACTGCCAGTAGGCCAAGGAATATATTGATGATATCATAATTGTTGGAGCAGGCTGCAGACAAGTTCATGAATTAGAGATGCACCCTATAGGTCTTGTCTGTTTACATAATAAAGTAATGTAAACCATAGCCTGTCCGCTGTTCCTTGGCATTTGCATTGTTTCTCGGCAGAAAATTATTAAAACATAATAATGATAAACACACTCCCCACACCCACATCCCTGAAAGGTGGCTCCCCTAAAGCAACAGTGTAATTGGGTAATTCAACCTTGTGAAAGCTACAGTGCCATTAACTTTCACTAAAAGCTCTTTGATATCACATCTCTTCCGTTTCCATGCTTGAAGCAGTCCCTTCTGAGTCCACTTGTTATTGATTCCAGGGTGCTCAGGGTTGCCACAAGTGCCCTTTGAGGAGCTAGCTTCTGATCAAGTTCAAGAGGCTCTCAGTTTAGGGGAATTCAGGATGTCATCAGAGCTGTCAAGAGAATACAACAGGAACTGGGATTATTAGCACTGGGGGCCACATTAAAAATAAATTAATCCACAAAACTATAGTTGTAATTGTTGACCTATTTCTACCATATAGCTCAACTTTTGTTCGACTTTGTCACATGGAACAATGTTTTAGTCTACACAAAAATATATGGTAGACATAGGTCAACAATACAAATGATGCTAGTTTTGTGGATTAATGTATTTTTAACGAGTGGCCCACTAGCGGATTATCATGTCTTGTCAACATTCAAGTAGAACTACCAGAAGGTATAACCAATGCAGGTAAAATAATGTGTCATTATAAAAATATATAAATTATGAGCAGTCCACTTCCTTCTTTAGTACGGATAGCTTTCACATTGCAGCGATCCGCATCCGAGTATACGCATCAATCGGACTCTAAACGAGCTCCCATGCAGTCCCGGGTGATCCACTCCAGGGAACGGTACGCAGCATTCACGCTACCATGACATCTGCCAAGTGGTCCTGAGTGCGCACCCGGGACCATAGTAGGAATCTGCCCTTTATATATTGGTGCTTGTGTGAATGTGATGAAATTCAAAATGTTGGAGTCTGGTGCACTGGGGCGCTGTGTGTCATTGTTATTTGTTGTGTTATGATTATGGGAATGTGTTTTGGGGTTATGTTGTGGGTCTTTATGCGTAATGTTATGCCATGGTGTTATTCTGTAATTTCTGTTGTTATATGTAAATTCAGTGTAACACCATGACCCTGAATGTCTGTTTGTTTGGCCACATCCTTTTCTAACTGTGGTGAGTGCTGTTGTGTGTACAGCTGTTGTGAGTCCTTGAAGAGTCTCTTTCTTCGAGCACCCAGACCTCGCGTCCTCACAATAATAATAAAGGTCATACCCATGGGTCATGACTTGTCCTTATCCGTGTTTTTGAGGGGCGCTAGCCCCTCCTATATTAAGCTATTCGTGTAAATTTTCGTCTTACACAAACTAATTCTCATTGACAATGAATGGAGAATTTACGTCATATGTGTCTGAGCAAATCTGTATTTTTGTCTTACACAAACATTAAATTCCCATTGACAATGAATGAAGAATTTACATCATATGTGGATGCGCAAATTGGCTATTTTCGACCTACACAAAATTCCCATTGACAATGAATGGCAAATTTACGTATGATGATGTACAATGATAAGAGAGCCCCTCGCTTCCCATGGGTGTGATTTTTATATAGAGTAAATTATGTTCTAATTTTGATCATAAAGACGCGATTACTGAATGTCTGATACTGATTTAGTATGACACTATGGCACATTAGGAATCTGCCAGTTCAGTGGGATTTTTTTCCCAACAATCCCCATAACTCAAGTACGGGTCCATTTGGTTTCATTTGTACACTCTCAGAGTTACAGACCTGAAATGGACCAAATTTGGACCCACCTCAACCCACTTTGAGGACCACAGCATTAGTAGTATACATTTAGGGTTAGCTCTGTCTCTGACTCTCTGGACTCTGGTAATATTTGTATGTCCGTAGCAAAAAATATAATATTGACAAAGTTTCCACCACAAGCCGGCAAGGCGATGAACCCTGGTTCATCAACAGTTGATATTATGAATAGTTTCATTATAAAATGTATTTAGGGGATGTTTTCTAGGAGGAAGCGGAACATATGAGGGGGCATTGGTGTTATAACTTATAAGACTGCTTATTTTTTGTGTAACTTAACCCTGATCACACAGATTCAAAGGACTAACTGTACAAATTGTTGTAAATCTGTATTTATTTTTTAGATTGTTGTTTTTCTCGCCCCTCCCGCTTGTAATGTGGGACCTGGCAAAGACTTCTGGGAACTCAGATTAGGTTATTGTTAACTCTGTGGTGTTACGTGTGGTAAGGTGACACTGGTATGGTCCTTTAAGCCTAAGAACAGGCATGCATCCATGAGAGGCACACCACACACACTGTGGTGGTGGTCTGTGTGATAGGTATGGTAAATAATGGCTGTAGATCCACATAGCCAGAACCAGCCAGCCTTTCCCTTGGTCAGTCAGGCAATAAGACGGGCAATAAGAACAACCAGGCAGCAGTGATGTAAATAGGGTGCGTTTTGCGTCCCAAAACGCACTTTATAGTTATGGTAAATTTTCGTCTTACACAAACTAATTCTCATTGACAATGAATGGAGAATTTACGTCATATGTGTCTGAGCAAATCTGTATTTTTGTCTTACACAAACATTAAATTCCCATTGACAATGAATGAAGAATTTACATCATATGTGGATGCGCAAATTGGCTATTTTCGACCTACACAAAATTCCCATTGACAATGAATGGCAAATTTACGTTATGATGATGTACAATGATAAGAGAGCCCCTCGCTTCCCATGGGTGTGATTTTTATATAGAGTAAATTATGTTCTAATTTTGATCATAAAGACGCGATTACTGAATGTCTGATACTGATTTAGTATGACACTATGGCACATTAGGAATCTGCCAGTTCAGTGGGATTTTTTTTCCAACAATCCCCATAACTCAAGTACGGGTCCATTTGGTTTCATTTGTACACTCTCAGAGTTACAGACCTGAAATGGACCAAATTTGGACCCACCTCAACCCACTTTGAGGACCACAGCATTAGTAGTATACATTTAGGGTTAGCTCTGTCTCTGACTCTCTGGACTCTGGTAATATTTGTATGTCCGTAGCAAAAAATATAATATTGACAAAGTTTCCACCACAAGCCGGCAAGGCGATGAACCCTGGTTCATTAACAGTTGATATTATGAATAGTTTCATTATAAAATGTATTTAGGGGATGTTTTCTAGGAGGAAGCGGAACATATGAGGGGGCATTGGTGTTATAACTTATAAGACTGCTTATTTTTTGTGTAACTTAACCCTGATCACACAGATTCAAAGGACTAACTGTACAAATTGTTGTAAATCTGTATTTATTTTTTAGATTGTTGTTTTTCTCGCCCCTCCCGCTTGTAATGTGGGACCTGGCAAAGACTTCTGGGAACTCAGATTAGGTTATTGTTAACTCTGTGGTGTTACGTGTGGTAAGGTGACACTGGTATGGTCCTTTAAGCCTAAGAACAGGCTTGCATCCATGAGAGGCACACCACACACACTGTGGTGGTGGTCTGTGTGATAGGTATGGTAAATAATGGCTGTAGATCCACATAGCCAGAACCAGCCAGCCTTTCCCTTGGTCAGTCAGGCAATAAGACGGGCAATAAGAACAACCAGGCAGGCAGCCAGCTATTTAGCCAACAAGCGAGTCATACATCAGTTTGTCTGTCAGTTAATTAACCAAGCAAGCCAATCAGGTCACTCTACCTTCCAGTTAGCCTCGGTCCCAGGCTTACTCATCTGAGAGAAAAGCCTGGTCACAATATAAGGCATGCATAGCCGGAAATGTCGGGCCGGAACATCCGTCAGATTTATTTCCCCCGGATATGATAAACAGATGTAAACAGATTTGTAAAGAGTCAACGTCATTTCCTTGAGCGGTACTTCTGCCAAAATGCCGTACCAAATTCCAGCAATGCAAAAAAAGTCTTGTACCCTGCCCTTTTTTTCTTCTTTCTAATTATTTGATCGGCCCAAAACATTGTGTTTATTGTCATGATTTGTCACAACAAGAGTTGGCTTTGTCTGAAGCTTAAAAGGTCTTTAAATAAATACTTTTTGAAACGTCTATGGGAAAAATATATGGGGAATTCTCTTCTGGGCCTCTCGTCGGGGGCGGGACTGCAACGCTCTATACTTCCTCTTGTCGACACTGAGAAGTAATAAATGGTTTCAGAACTGGTGGACTTCTTAATAGGAGCCTATTCAGAAATTAGTTCAATTAGTTCAAATTAGTTCAAACTGTTCAAGTTGGTGTTGAGTGATACTACTATGTGCCATGATGTATGCACTAAATTTGTTTTGAGTTGCAATGCTTCAACATGTTGTTGTCAAGAGGTGCATTCAATTACAGTGAAATTATATATTTTATAAGTGGAAGTGGAAAGAACACATTATTCCAACCAATTCCTTTCCACTACATCAGGTGCCCGGCTGGAGCCTTTTTAGACCTCTACTTTGAGGGTATGCTGCCGGCACAGAGGGTATTTTTGTCCCAGCGCAGTGTTTTATCTGAGTTCCACACCACCAACCTTAACAAGATCTCTCATTAGCACAGAAATTCCCAAGTATTGTGAGCCTAAACTGTCACAGTTGATGTGATGTTCTTAATGTGTGCCAGAAATATTCCACTGACAACATGCAACGGTACCCGCCATGACAGCTAAATGTAAACAAACATTATCACTTTTCCACTTTCTTTGCAGAACCAGGTAGACTAGATTGGGCACACAGACTCCTAATTGGTGAATAGAAAAAGCAAGTGTAATGCAATTTGCACTGCTGAAAAACATTCACTACTATCTCAAACTTTAGGGCCTTGGTCTTGTTAATTCATCCACTACAATGACTACATCAGTGATTCTCAACCTGTGGTAGGTACGTGTACCACTGATGGTACTTGAGCCCCCCTCTGGTGTTAAGGCCTATTCATAGTCTGGATTTTCGGTGGTGAGGTGACCACCGCTCCGATGGTGAGGTGACCACCGGAGCTGAAATAACGTTGAGCGGTGGTGAGTAAAAACAGAGAGAAGGGCTGGGAAGGTGGCGGTGGTTTGCTCTTCACCGCGGCTCGTGACGTCATGTTGTAGTTCGGTGGTCAACTCACCACCGAAAATCCAGACTATGAATAACGCTTTACACAGACAGGAGTCGACCCAAAAAGGAGAAAAAAGTGCAATGAAATATTTATATTACTACAGGTAGTTCTTCTGACCAAGCAATTAAGATTTGAGAACGTATTAATCAACTAATACGTTTAGGGATAAGGGGTATAAAGGCGCTGCACAAGATATGGTCCCTGGTGTGACCGTAGGTGTTAACTGTTAAGCGACGTGCGTGTGACGTCATTACAATAGCGTACCACGAGAGATCAATTCAACACTGCTGCTGCAGACACACCCGTGAGGATCCAGGGGTAGGGTCACAAGGGCCAGCTGAAATTTGTCTGGCTCTTATACCTCTGATACGGGGTGAGTTCTGAGAGCAGCAGAGTTCTGGCGGTTAGGAAATTCAGAGCTTTCAGAGCGCACACTGGCCACTCCAACTGAAAAGCAGTTTTCAACATTGCCATGGCAACAACAATGCAATGGTTGCAGTTTATTTTGTAGATTATTTTTTTTATTCACTTACTTTGAATTAAGTAGAAAATGGAAATGTTGCCCGTTCATAGAGATATACCACATTGTGTCAATATATGGACATTTCAGGCTTACCCTTAGAGTCTCTAAGAGCAGAGACTTGGTTAGACTGAAATTAATTAAATTAACACTCAGGACATTACTGTGCGCCTCAGGAATTGGCAGCCATGCCTTTATACTGTGCCTCCACCATTTTACACTCATCTTCCTGCACTATCTCTACAAAGATGAATGGAATACGGAAATACGGTAAGTGTGGGCAATGCAATATCCCTTTGAAAAGTGCTTCAGACAGACTTGTGTGGAGAACTTTTGGCAGTTACTTGAACTGCACCATTTCCAGCGTAATAACTTCAGATCAACACATAATAACACAGGCGGGGGGTGAATGTGGAGACTGAGATGTGACTTGCTTCACACAGCTCATCCAAGAACTGCCCTCAGTGACTTGCTTCACACAGCTCATCCAAGAACTGCCCTCAGTCATTGTGAGGCTTTTCATTTAGAACACACCCAATTGACCCAAATCAGTTCAATAATACACGGCCATTCACAGGTGGCGGTCAGTGTTCCATCAAACAATCAAATCAAACATTACGTTTGCATTAAAGGGAAACTTCACCCTTTTTGCAAAACAATATATGTTAATGACGTGTAGAAGATTTAGAACACTTTCCTGGGGGTCTTTATGTGTGTAATATGTGGTTTTAGATATTTTTCATTTTAGCAGTGAGCCCAGGATGTAATTTGCATACAGATGTGAGGGAACTTAATTTTTTTAATTAGCCAGTGACCACCCTCCTCTGTGCCCATGTTAGCACCTGTGCCTAAGGTTGCCTACCCCTGATTTAGAGCACCACTCAACAAGAACCGCACGTTGATGTGTGTCATACATTTTACCTTTTCAAACATTGTGTTTTCTCAAAAGTCTGTCTGAACGCAAATGAATAATGCATGAGTGTCACTTCTTCAAATAGAAGCGTTAGGGGCATCCTGGTAGCCGATCATTTTCAGAGGTAATTACAAGAGCCTCTCTACCTCTGATGATTTGTTAAGATAATCTTGCACTTTGCTTGAGGCAGGAACACGATTTACATTCAGCACACACCATCTCTGGCTACAGGCGAAAAATACATTCTTTGTATTTATTTTCCATGAATACCTGTGTTATTGTATGCAAATATTATCCTCCCTTTCAAACTCAACAACTATTCAAGAATAATATTCACAAATTGGTCTATCAGTGGATGTCCCCAGTGGATCCCACCTTGCGTATTCTACGCACACCAAATCCTTATAGTGGTGCCGGTCCACAGCAGAATAAAAGGTAGCCTTCAAGAGACAAGAAAGTGGCCGCACACACCTTCTTCAGGGTATGGAAGAAGTCAGTTGTCTGACAAAATGTTGGTTCACTTATTCTCTGTGTCCTAAATTAAATTGTTGGCACTTTGGCTATCAGTGTGATCTCTCTTTCCAATTATACTGTAACCCTGTGCCCAACTGCCCATAGCATACAGATGGATTCAGGTGGATTGTATGGTGGTAGAGAAGAGAGGCATATTAGGTACTCCATTGCTGCGGGCACAGAACAAATCATCTGTATCTCTTCCCCCTGATCTGTATCCACTATCCAGTTTCAGGCTGGAGGGAAACCTGCAGCTTAAGACATTAGTCACAGGGAGCGACGAGGAGCAGCTCACTCACCGAGCACTTCTTAACATCTCAGAGAGTTGACGTGGAGACAATTTGTAGTGGATCATTCTGAATGTTAACATGAAATGGAGTCCAAGACTCAAAATGTACTTTTCCTTTAGATTTGCTTGGTGGATGTCACATGGGGGAGTTTGCCCATGAATAGAGAATTAGAGATGACTCATCATTTGACAGCAGTGGTTACACAGATCTGCGATTAACTTTAATGTGTCCCAAAATTGATCCCAGTATGGTCATGTCGTGTAATTTCAACCATCCATTCTGTTAGGCACAGACATAAATACAGTATATATTATAATGTGGTTTGCACATTCTGCCAACCCGTTCTTCTGTCTGAACCAGTGTACTTTTGCAACACAACATTGTACATTAATCTCAGGGCCTGTATGCTATTTCTTGTCATGTCATCTCTGCCGTCACATTCCTGTCTCAATAAAGCATCCATTTCTAAAAGAAAAAGTAAACAAACAAAAGGGCTGCACGATTATGAGTAAAATGATACTCCCACATATTTGGCTGGATATTGTAATCAATAGCCTACTATTAATCACAATCTCTGGCCGGGTTATTGTGTAGGTGAAATCTCTACAGCTTTCCCTCCTTCCTTTTTCCCCTACTCCCTCCCTCCCACTCTCATGATCCCCGTGTCACACACACACACACACACAGTTACACACACATGCTATCTCGCTCTGGTGCTGATCGAGCAGCACTCCCTCTCTCCCAAGATCTACATGCTCATAGTGCATCTCATTCTCAATGCAACTTGTGGTGATTTGTGAAGAGATTTTGTGTAGAGGGGAAAAGGAGGGGTCAAGTCGGGGACCCTGGTCAACGAAGTAGGCCTATATTCATTCCTGTGTGATGGTGAGGAGATGAGTGCAAGTTTACCGGCCATCACCTTAACCACTAGCCTAAAGGGGAGTCCCCCCTTGGCAGGGGATATGTTCTTAGGCTTATATAGGCTTTTGGTCATCAGGCAGAGCCTCTGCTGAACCACTACAGCTACACAAGTTGCAACAGCTGTCAAGATGTTGAATGAATGAGTGTTTCACAATTATACATCATTTGTAAACCTGAAGTCACTTTGTTTTTAGGGTGCTTAGCCCCTCCTATGCCCAGCTTTCCGGGTTTGTGATTGTCTGATCCCCATAGCGATGATTTGATTGGCTGAGCAAAGTACATATTGATATTGAAGAAAAAAGTGATTTTTGTATTTATTAATTCTGCAGCCCTGTTATCCCTTCAAAAACTCACCATTTGTATTTGCATAGCCATGGATCAGTTCCATGAGCAGCCACCTCAACAGCCTGTCACAGTGTCAGTGTATTCCCCACCCCCCCCTGGCCCCCCACAATGACTACATAGATCATGGTGATAATCGGTTATTGAAAGGGAAGGAAGTGACTCTATCTTCCACTTGGTTCAGACAGCAGCAGTGTCGGTAGATAATGTCTTGAGGCAGCCTATATGAACTTGACCCCAGGCAGCCCTAGACAACAGCAAGCCCATGCCCAAAACACTGGAGGGATCAGGCAATTGGAAATAGCCCTGGGGATCACCTGACCTGAATTAAATTAAACCTTTATGGGCAGATCAGAGAGAAGGAGAGAGGAAGGAGGGGAGAAAGGGGCAGTCCCATTAGCCTAATAGTTAGCATAAACTGGGAGAGGGGGAAGGGAGCGCGCGCGCACACACACACACACTGTCACACTGTCACACGCACACACACACGCACACACACACACACACACACCAGCGCGCGCTTTTCGGCCAGTGCCCGTGCTGAAAAGGGGGACCATATCTCTCACCCGCCCCTGGGTAAATGTGACTTTAATGAGCCAGTGCTGAATGGACATTAGGCAGAGATTCTCACGGCAGACCGCCGCTGGTTTGGATCAAGGCAAACCTCTAACCGTCTCACAGCATGATGTCATTATTGAATAGCCACATGTGTTTTGGAATTGGATAGGCCAGGCCGGGTATTTGCCATTGCTGCTGGCTGGCAACAAGTAGGCTACAAAAAACGTAACTGATTAATTGAGACACAACACAAGCACGAAATTAACAAACTGCAATAAATCGGAAGGAGGAAAAAATTAGGTCGCTTTCAAACAATACTATTCATAATATATAATAGCCTATAATAATAATAATAATAATTTTGTACAGCCTATGTGTGAATGCCGTTCCACGACATTCCCACTGGGCAGCCAGCCAGCCACCACCACATAAACTTATAGGGTATACAAACTACAAACAAAATTCCATTACATTTTAACTGACACATACCTCAGCCCTATGGCTCTGGAGTAGGACCTAGCCTATACCTCGTGACGTCAGTTCATGTGCATCCCACCACCGCGGCATCCCGTTAGAAACAGCCCGTGCGTGCAGTGAGTGTACCACTGCTGTGCTGTACTGAGTGCACCGAGGCAAACCTTACTACAACTCCTCCAATATCTCTCAATGTGACTGATGGAAATGAGGCTTTGACGGATACAATTCAGGCACCGGACCTTAACGAAAAATGTGGAATAATCGCGCTAACAGATTCCCGGAGTGAGATTTCAGGGCACATTTTGCGAGATGTTCGCAAAGCATATTTTCCCAAATCTGTGTGGATTAATTTGAACGGAACTTTGGAACAGCGACGGCGGACCAGCTGGTCTGGTGAGTAATATCTAGCCTCTCTCTCTACACTCTCTCACACCGACACTGAATCGCGTACGGGTCCATTTGGTTCATTCATTCCTACTCTCAATGATCACGGATGATTTTGCCATATTGCAAGAAAGTGAAAAGAGGCTAGAGCATACATTGCTGTTCTTCCTAAATTAGCGACAACACGATGCATTTCATGCAACTTAAAACCCAACTTTTTAAGATGCGTTGCAGAATGAATGAATGTTCCCCACATGCAAATAAGCAGACTTTGGTTCACATGAAACAACTCTCTGCCAATCACTCGCACGCGCGCGCCACACACACACACACACACACACACACACACACACACACACACACACACACACACACACACACACACACACACACACACAGCGCTAGGCTTTAGTTTCCACGGAGCGCACCGTCGGCTGACTGGAGCCCTGCGCCATCAATCGCATGTTTAGCCGCACACTCCCAAGGCTCAGCGGTGGAAGTAGGCTACAGGTCATGTTTGATGCCTGGCTGGGATATGGGATCATCACATGGACTACGGAAATCATAAATGTCTAAATATTATGTCCTCCTAGCCTACAAACAACTGGCAAACATCAGAAAGTGATTATTTAGCCTAAGAATGAATCACACAACACTAATGCTATAATTACACAATAATAATAATAATAATAATAATAATAATAATAATAATAATAATAATACAATGCTGGACCAGGTGCTGGAATAGTCACACAACACTAATGCTATAATTACACAATAATAATACTACTACTACTAATAATAATAATAATAATAATAATAATACAATGCTGGACCATGTGCTGGAATAGTTTAGAGAGAGAGAGAGAAAGGAGAGAGAGAGAGAGAGAGAGAGAGAGAGAGAGAGAGAGAGAGAGAGAGAGAGATGCCAGCAGTAAGTAGATCCGGGCGTGCGCAGCGCGGATAGATACTGGTCACATTGTGAGTGAAAGAAGGGGGGCGCATGAAGGGAACGAGTCGGAAAGAGAAAGATGTGGATGGAGTAGCGGAGAGAGGAGTCCACGTATAGTGTTGTACCATGCAGAGATTTGGATCCCACAAACTACATGAAAAACCTCCTAATCCGTGACATTAATGACAGAATAGGTATGTACGACATGTTGTGCTTTCCTTGCTGTGTTTTCTGACGATAGTAAAGCGAGATTTGGGAATTTTGAGAGGCGTAAAAAGTTGCGAACTTGCGATAGGTCCGTAAAAACGTAGCCGTTGGCTATTGTGCGCTGCTGCAAGAAGCTCCGCTTCTTTGCTTTATCTTTATGGAAGTTTAGCTCTTTTTAAGATTTTAAAGTAAATCCCAGGACATTCCACCAATGTTTTCATAACATTCGAGTTGGAGCTGGGCTTGTCCAGGCTGCAGAATGTTTATTTGGGAGTATGTTGCGCCGTTATGTGCGGTTTTCCTTGTTCTTTTTTAACACAATCTGCATCTGGCGGCTGGCGCACGCACGGCTGCCACACGGCTCCTTGAAGTGAATGGGGGCAGAGTTGGGGGATGGGGTTGTTGAAAAATGAGTCTGGAAGCACAGATTTGCATAAAAATCACTTTTCACTCTCAGCATTTGTAAACACAAGTAACGGATTCTCGACGGTGGTCGAGCCGGAACGGTCTAATCTAGAGTCGAGATAACTTGCCTTCCCAATTTGAGATGTAGGCTAGTCCATTTCAAATGGACTGTTTCGGTTTGTAGGCTAATAGTAGGCTACCTGTAGGCTAGGGTCATTCTTGTCTCAGTTTAACAGTTTTTAAATTATTTTGGGCGAACTTTAAATTGTAGCCTACTTAATTAATCTCAAATAAAACGGTTATGTTACCTGACAAAAGTAGACGTTTGTCTACTTTTAAACGTTAAAACGTTTAATGTAGCCTATAGCCTATATATTTTCTTTTTAATATAGCGTTTTTGAAACACTATTTTACTCAGTCATAACCCACCCACATTGAATCGCGCTAATATAGCTATATGTTTGTTTTAATATAGGCTATTTTATTAATGTTCCCCAGACAGTGCTTTTCTCCTTAATAATAGCTCAGTGGGAACACAGGAAGCAGCCGCTCTGTTTGTTTTAGCACCGTCCTGGTAATAAACCAATGAGATTCTGCACGTTCATTCAGCTTTACTATAGTGTAGGTTGCTAGGATCTTTCTCCAGCATGAGGGGGGGGGGCGGCACACATTTGTTTTATATTACAATACCAACTGATTATAAAGAGCGACACATGCATAGCCTATAATAACAGTTCTAATTTCTGTGTTATGAGTTTCTGTTGGATTCACTGTGATGGAAGAATTAAATGTTTAAAACAATGAAATGTATTTGAGTTAGTTGCGCTCATCCAAGGAAATTATAAGAATGCTATTATGTCTCTTTTCACATCGCCACATTTTGTTTTCTCTTCTCATTATGGGGGGGTTGGTCAGTTCCAGAGGCTGGTGTTTGTTTGAATGAGGTTGTACTACTGTTTTAAATGCACATAGTTGACAGTTAGTGTTAAATATGATATACCACAGAATAATTGAAAGCCGCGCAGGCTCCAATTCAGTTAACTTAGGGGGCCAGCAGCTTTTCTCTGTCTCGCCTTCATCCTATTCTCACATGGCAGCCATTTAGTTATTTATCTGCCTGACCATCATTTGTCATGGCATTTAAATGAGTCCAGGGAACTTACAGCAAAGACTGTAATAAGGTTTTTGCAGCTCTTATCTCCACTAGCTGAGTAGGAGATGGTAATCACACTTATTGCTTATAATTTCTCATAATCTTATTAGGCATGTGCGTGTGCACCTAATTAGTAGTAATTATCATATGTTTTATTCATTGCTCAGGCCTTTGGAATTCCCTAGCGGTCCCTTTTCATATATAGGCTAAACCGCAAAAGCATTGTATGTCAAGTATTGACCGTATCTTTCCATTCTGTTGCAGGTGGTTCTGTTACAATCACGGTACGAACATGGGGAAAGATTTGAATCGGCTGCTGGTGCTGCTTGTCCAGCTCCTCTGCGGCTGCACAGTGAACCACGGGTTGGAGACGGTCTCCCCTCTGCTATTCACCTACTCTGTTTACAACACCACCATATATGAAAACTCTGCTGCTAAGACCTACTTGGAGAGTCATGACAAGATGGGCATCTACATCACAGACCCGAGCTGGGAGATAAGGTACAAAATAGTCAGTGGGGACAACGAGAACCTCTTCAAGGCAGAGGACTACCTTCTGGGCGATTTCAGTTTCCTACGGATACGGACCAAAGGCGGCAGCACCGCCATTCTGAACCGGGAGGTTCGAGACCACTACGTGCTCACTGTCAAAGCCGTTGACAGGGTTTCCAACATTGAAGCTCGTGCCAGGGTTAAAGTTCAGGTACTGGACACCAACGACCTGAGGCCCCTGTTCTCGCCGACCTCGTACAGCATCTCGCTGCCCGAGAACACGGCCATACGCGCTAGCGTCGCCAAAGTCACGGCGACGGACGCGGACATCGGTACTAATGGGGAATACTATTACAGCTTCCGGGAGTGGACGGACATGTTCGCCGTCCATCCCACCAGCGGCGTGGTGACGCTGACTGGGAAGCTGGACTATTCGGAGACCAAGCTGTATGATCTGGAGATACTGGCGGTGGACAGGGGGATGAAGCTTTATGGGAGCAGTGGCTTCAGTAGCATGGCCAGGCTGGCGGTCAGGGTGGAGCAGGCCAACGAGTACGCACCTGTGATCACGGCCGTCACCCTGGCCCCGTCGGACACCGACCGCGACCCCACCTACGCCATTGTGACAGTGGAGGACAATGACCAGGGACCAAATGGGGAGATAGCGTCGCTGAGCATAGTGGGTGGTGACCAGCTGCAGCAGTTCAAGGCAGTGAGAACCAGCCCTGGGAGCAAGGAGTATAAAATCAAAGCGGTGAAGGATGTCGACTGGGACAGCCAGCCGTCTGGATACAACCTCACTCTGCAGGCGAAGGACAAGGGGAGCCCACCCAAGTTCTCCTCTGCCAAAGTGGTACACGTCACATCCCCGCAGTTTAGAGTGGGCCCGCCACAGTTCGAAAGGGCCGTTTACAGGGTCAACCTCAGCGAGTTTGCACCTCTTCACACACCTGTTACTCTGGTAACCGCCTTGCCCAGGAACCCACAGCTGAAGTATGGTTTTAGACACAAGTCTGAAAAGAGCCGGTTCGCAATCAACCCAGACACCGGCTTAATCACCACAACAGGCCCCATCAACGCTGACCAGTCATCCAGATTTGAGCTTGACGTTATCACCAGTGATAATAAGGCAGCCACTAAAGTGATCGTCGATGTGACTGACGTGAACAACAACGCACCCGAGTTCCAGCAGACATCATACAAGGCCAGTGTTGATGAAAACGTACCCACAGGGACCAGCGTTTTAACGGTCAAAGCTACTGACGTGGACAACGGCGAGAATGGCTATGTGACCTACAGCATCACCAACGTGAGCCCGCAGCCGTTCGTCATAGACTACTTCTCTGGCGTTATCAGCACCTCTGAGGTCTTGGATTATGAGCTGATGCCAAGAATTTACAATCTGAGAGTCAGGGCATCGGACTGGGGTTCCCCCTTCCGCCGAGAGGTGGAGGCGTTGGTCACCGTGACGCTAAATAACTTGAATGATAATAAACCCCTGTTTGAGAATGTGGACTGCGAGGTCACCGTGCCGAGAGATCATGGCGTGGAAGAACAGATAACCACGGTGTCTGCCATAGATGCCGACGAGCTGCAGCTTGTGCGATACAAAATCAATTCCGGGAACAATCTCGACTTGTTCGAGCTCAATGCCAACTCAGGCGTACTGTCACTGAAGCAGACGCTGAGTGAGGGAGAGGCGGCCATAGTGTCCTCTCATAGTTTGCGCATCACTGCCAGCGACGGCGAACACGAGACTCAGCCGATGGTCATGAATATAACTGTCATCACAGCGCGGAAGCCTGTCCAATTGAAATGTATCGACACCGGCGTCGCTACGATGCTGGCAGAGAAGCTGCTTCAAGGCAGCAAGATCCACACACAAATGGAACCAGAGGATAACTTTATGGACATTCACTCTGTCAACCGCTACACTCCCCAGTTCACAGAGTCATTTCCGAGTGTCATTGAAGTTAAAGAGGACCTCCAAGTTGGGGCGCGGATTGTGCATTTAAGCGCCACAGATTCAGATAGTGGTTTCAATGGGAAACTGGTCTATGTCATTTCAGGGGGCGACACAGAGAGTCGCTTCATTGTAGACATGGACAGTGGCTGGCTCATGGTCCATGCTCCTCTGGACAGGGAGACGACGGACCACTACACTCTCAACATCACAGTGTACGATCTCGGCATACCTCAGAAATCCTCCTCACGCCTCCTGGATGTTAAGATCTTGGATGCAAATGACAACAGCCCTCAGTTTTTGCAAGACGTATATTCAATTGAGATAAGTGAGAATACGCCTGTGAGTACGGAAGTCATCCAGGTGGATTCCACAGATAAGGACCAGGGGGATAATGGAGTCATCAGGTATTCGATTTTGGCCGGTACGGATCATTTCACAATTGATGAGGAGAGTGGCGTGGTGACGGTGAAGAGGCCACTGGATCGCGAGCTACATCCTGTTTATACTTTAAAGGTTGCAGCACGTGACCAGGCTGTCAGTGAGCCTCAACTAGTGTCCACAGTGCTGCTGAAAATCAGCCTTGAGGATGTTAACGACAATCCACCGAAATTTGTTCCTCCCAATTACCGGGTGAAGGTGAGGGAGGACTTGCCAATTGGCACTGTGATTATGTGGCTGGAGGCTCATGACCCTGATGTTGGGCCATCCAGCCAGGTACGTTACAGTCTCACGGACAACGGAGATGGGTGTTTCGAGGTGGACAAAATCAGCGGCGCGGTGCGGATCGTGCAGAACCTAGATTATGAGAAGAGGCAGGTATACAATCTCACGGCTAAGGCCAAGGACAAAGGGAAACCCGTGTCTCTGTCCTCGACCTGCTTCGTCGAGGTGGACGTGGTGGATGTCAACGAGAATCTTCACAGACCGCTGTTCGCCTCATTTGTGGATAAGGGATATATAAAAGAGGATGCGCTCATTGGAACATCTGTGATGAAGGTGACGGCTCAAGATGAGGACAAAGGGAGAGACGGAGAGATTCGGTACTCCATCCGGGACGGATCCGGTCTGGGCATCTTCACCATTGATGAAGAGACTGGTGAGTTGCCTCACACACTTCCTCAGTTTTAATATGCAAAAGCTACTATTTTTTTTTAAAGTTCTTGTTGTTTATCGTGAATAATTCACTATGTCAAATAGGCACCCATTAGTTTGAAATGACTGTTTTCTCGCTTGTCTGAGATTTATCTACTCAAACAGCATGTGTGACAGCCGGGAAGAGGGCAGCTTCTGGGAGGACAAGTGAGGTTCCTGATTCCATTCATTTTTGCTCTTTGAGAGAGAAATGATGGCAGGAACAGATGGGCCAGCTGTCTCTCTCAGACCTGCAATAGACATTCCACACTGCTGAGGAACTAAGAGGATTTCTGAGTTATTTCAAATTCACCTCAAACCCCCCCCCCCCCCCCCCCCACACACACACACACAGACACACGCGCACACACACGCACGCACGCACGCACGCACACGCACACGCACACGCACACGCGCGCCAACACCACCACAGCTCCCATCCTCGCAACCACCACTCACATTCATTGTAGGCACTTTTGGCTGTAGTTTTGGGGAAAGACGAATCTGTTTGACTCAGCGTCTTTTTTTTTAAATTGCCTGCTTTTTCTTTTTTAATCAAGTTGTGTCTAAGTAGAACAAACTTTTTGATCCCGTGCAGATGGAAGGATTCACTTGATGGCTCTGAAGGATCTTGTAGAAAATGTATTAGTTCTTGCTCAGCTGCCCAGAACCGCTTAACACCTGTGCCAGGTACTCCAAAATAAGTAGTGTGGAATTCCAACAGTTCCTGCCACAAAAAGCTAACGATCAGCCTCCTTGGATGTTTTAGACCTGGCGAGCTGCCATCTTTTCTTTTTTATTACTTAGCAACCACATACTTGGGTGGCTTAACGTCAGTTTTTCCCCCTCAGTTTGAAATTAAATTCTGTTCTGCAGTATACATATTTAATGTCTAAATGAGGCGGTGAAACTTAATGCATAATACATAAGCTTTTTGGCATATGTAACCGCAACTGCATATAGGCTATCTAGCATGCACAACAAGGCTGGAAGTGTCAATTTCACTCACTGTTTTTTTTACCAGTGGATATAATGATGGAAATAGATTATTAATTAAGAATCAGTGGAAGTTTTTTTAATGAATACAATAAGCAATCATTATAAAGTTTCTTCAGAGAACATGTGGGGAAACGGTCCTCTTCTCTCTGATAAATGTAGTTGCAGTGAATGGATGACATTCCTCTCCTGCAAGGCCTGTGGAACACCCCCAGTCTCCCTAAGTGTGCTCTCTCAGTCTCTCTGTGTTGACTGTTCACTTGTTGGCTCCTGATTATAACGTGTGCTTTGAGCAAAGAGATGCTCCAACATTAAGGTTTGGGACTCATGGCGAGTGCTCTCTTTGAAGCTCTCAACTATAATTGCCTCAGTTTCCACTTTGTTCCATTTAGGCAGCAAGTTTCTCCATACTGGCTCACTTAATTACACTAATGCTGGCTGACATTTGCAAGGAATATAGTTTTGGTTGTGCATTCCTGCAAAGTTGTTTGGGAAAGGTCGGGTAAGGTCTAGCTGAATCTTGATGGAAATCAAACAAACAATTTGTTTGGTATAAACTATAAAAGATGGTATAATTCTATTATTCGACAAATAACTAGCAGCCATTTATATTATGAAACACTGCCCTTTATGTGTGTTGTACCGTCACAGGGGAGCATGCTTGCTCTGTTGCCTTGACCTCCATTCTTAAGGCCCTTATTAAGAGATTTATCAGGAGTCACAATGACAGGATATTCCTGGGTGGGGCTCTGTTACTTTAGTTTGGATCATGTCCCAGGCTGGTCAGAAGGCCAAAACACAGCTAAGGTGACGGTGCCCTCCATGCCTATGATTTCTCTGGGTGGGGTTCTGCAGGGGTTGTGTGAGGTTGGACCTACCATGCATTTGGTTGGATTACTTTGCAAGGAGGGGAGCTTGAAAAACACTATATTTCCAAGGGGCTGCTATGTCGCTGCAGCTGCACCTTGTGAATCTTAACCAAAATGCATTAAAACTAGTTAAAAGGAGGAAACAAATAGAAACGTGGCGCATGAAGAGAGGGGGGAAAAAAACCACTCGCACCTTAAACTTGGGAACATTTTAACACAGGGAAGGAGTGAGGTAGGGCTGAGGTTGGTTTATTTGACACCAATAACCTTGAACCCATGCATGTGTGTTGAACCGATCAACATCAAGTAAGAAAAAGCTGACCGAAAATACTGTAATGCTGTCCCAGTCTGTCCCTGTAGGGTTAGAGTTAACCTAACTCGAACCCTGCCACGGAAATCTCTGTTCTCTTGGCTCTTCAGCATACACTGCTGAAATAAGGATAATGACATGGTAACTGGTTAAATTGCACAGTAATTTCTAAGTACTTTTTAGTTACAAATATGTAATTTTGACCTAACTATCTGGTAATATGTGAAGCACGTCATGCTGAGGAGGCTGATGATGGGTCTGGCTGTGCAGAGCCTTCTAAAAAGCATAGATCCCAAAAAATCAAAACAACATAAAGGAGAAATTGGGAAGAGAGAGAGAGAGAGAGAGAGAGAGAGAGAGAGATTGACTATTATATTGTAATACCAACCTATTATTTAAACTTCTGAGAAGTTCTCTAACTTCTGTCACACGGTAAAAGCAGAGTTTTAATTTAGCCTAACTACAAACGTGTTAACACGAACACGTTCGTTCGGTAACGGCTTTACTGTGTCGTTACAGTCCGTTTACTACAATTTATTATTTTGCTAGCCAGAGGGCTGATCAGTGATGATTTGGCACACAGCTTATTCATAATGAAAACATGTAGCATGCACACTATAGTGTTGCAGTTTAGAGACAGGTTCCTCAATGCACATGACTCTTCATTCAGACACGGTCTGAATATTCCTGTGAGTGCAAATTAAAACGGAGTTGGCATTATTTTCAAGGTAGTTCAATTTGATGGGGAACACAGACTGTGCAAATCTTGTCAGAGCTTTTCACTTGTACACAGCTGAAGTGCGAAAAATCGTAGCATGTATCAAATTATATATAATTTAAAACAATATATCAAAATAATATTTAATAATAATAGTATAGCCTACTTTGCAAATAACTCGGAAAAACTACAATTCAAATCAGTAAAAGAACAACAATAGAATAAAACAAGAAAATAGAAACTGAAAGAGCAGACGTGGTGTGGCTGTCCAGTGTCCACACATGCAGGAGCTCGTACATTTTCTGGTCACAAGATAGGAGCAGCCAAATTTAAAATGATAACGTGCGACATAGGATGTCACACAGCTGCTTGTCTTCTTCTCGCCTTGCTGGCCCTGGCCTTCTGATCTCTCATTGACCATGGCGAGAACTTGAATTAGAACTCAGATCACACTACTTCATTCTGTGCTTTGCGTGCACGCTGAGGCTTCTGCTGTTAGTGAAATTGAACTAATAAGAGCCCTGTCGTACATAGAGGGTAACAAGGTCTGCTGCTAAGTTGGTTGATGAATCCAAAGCAGCACAAAAAGCAGCACACAGAATTGTGTTCTTAATTTGATAAAGGACTCAGGGGAAGTGAACAAACAACTGATTCATTTGTTTTTCCATATATCATTTATATATAAAGAACAGCATTTACCCTGCTCAACTCTTGGGAACATTTACTTTCGGCTACAAAATTAGTATGGAATACATTTACTTTATTTTTCCTTCCACTAAGTGCTTCAGAAGAAAGAATGTGTTTCACCATTATTGCTGTAAGCATTGGAGTGCTGTGCGTGGTCTCGAGGATAGGATGATGCAGGGACACCGTTGGACTGTGCTTTATTCAAAGTGAAAGACAAAGCAAGGTACATTACCTGTAGTTTTCCACATTCAAGACATAAGCAAGTCAATGCAAATGATGTGAGTGCTATTTGCAAGGAATGCGTGATTTCTGCTATGAGGCAGTATCACTTCCAGGTTCACATAATGTCCGTCTCTGCAAAATGAGTTGATCGATCCTAACATGATGAAACTATTGGCTGTTTAGGTCATCAATAGTCTTCTCCAGACTTGAATTACTTTTGTCTAGCGCGGATGGCGAGCTTGTGTGCTCGTGTATTCATTCTAGATTGAACACAGATGGTCATTAGATAATGCACGCACTGGCCTTTCCTCTGGCAGATAATGTATGCATGGTCGCCCTTTTACTTGGAGTCATTAGCCACGTTGTGAAAGAGATCTTTTGTGAAAGCAAAAATGAAATGGTTAGATGCATAATGTCAGCATGTGATGGTGTGAGTGAGCATAGGTTTTCCACCCTGCTCTCTCCCTCTGTCCCCACTATTGAGGTAAGCTGACCCTTAGAGATGGCAGATAAAAGAGGTATGCAGTTTATGGTCTGGGTTTGCTTGTTTCGTTGCTCGTGGTATTCAGGATGAGAAACACAGGCCTTGTGTTAACCGATGGCCTGTGTCTTCAAGTGTCAGGTGTTATCGACCAGAACCAAGTACCCCCCTCCCAATTTGCCTCTTTCGTCCCATAAGCCTGAGCTGGGACTGTGAGTGCAAAGTGGCACATGACTTCAAATAGTCTCTGCTTGAATGCCGCTGCTGGGGAGACGGGACCAGGAATGTGCAGAGGGCCAAAGTTGATTGTAGGCTGGTAAATGAAAAGCACACGTCCCCTAGTTAAAAGTTTGTTGTCCTCTCAGCCCATTAGGTTCTTTTTCTGAAACCTGTAAAGGTGCCTCGTGCAGATGGCATACTTAATTGCATGTTAACTTTTGTCATGCTAATGCATGTAATTGAAGCTATGGTGTCTTAATAATGATACACTTGTACGATGTCTTTGTAATGTTGAGAGATTTGGAATTGAACCACTAAAAGAGTTCAGCTGTGGCGGAAGAAAATGCACATTTTAATGTACCCCACTACCCCTTGAACCATTAGTTTTCATAGGATCCAGAAAGCTGGAGTTCTTGAAGGGAAAATGACCGTTACATAAAATCTCATTTAAAGAAATGGCAGAAATATCACTCTTGCGGCAGAGGCAGGCAGACAGCTTGTCAGCCAGCCTGCCGGTCAGAGAGTCTCTAAACGTAACCCTAACCTCAAGCACCAAAATGAAAAGTTCATGTCTCAAGTGAGTGGGACTTTGACCAAATACATATTTTGAGGGACCCTGCAACAAGGGTTCCTCAACAGGGATTTAAACCCTTAATCTCAACAGTAATAGAGTACTACACCTCTATGTCACAATGGAATCTTTGCATTAGGGTTTGGATCAATTCAATAAGTCAACACTTGCTATTAAAATACCCATCAGCTTCAAAATGTATGGTTGAGGACTTGAGATATAATACATTTACCCTCACCAACCTTATTTTCAGAATACATTTACAAACAAACAAAAACAACATTGGAAATGTGTCCAGGGAACCCATTGCAAATACACCTCCTTAACACTATTCCTTCATCTCCTTTTTGTTGCACATTAGCCTAACATGAACTCTTTTATGCTGGACATGCAACATTTGATGCAACTTTGCACAATTTGTTAAATAAATCTGATGTTACTGCTCCTTTGACATGACATGGTGGTGGCTTGTGGTTTCAGCTTGGCTACATTATTAACAATATTCTATGTGGACTAGATCCAAGTTGGCATCGTTGTGCAATGTGCACGCAAGCGAGATGGAGGACGACCAGTTAAAAGTTATCAGGGCTCAGACTTATCAAGCTACTTCTAATTACCCCTCTAGAGAGTTCCTCCTGGGGGCTGACACACTATGAACATGGTCCTTTTGTTGCATATGGTGGCTTTTTTGTGTGCTTGAGTGAAACCAGGGTAGGGTCTAGAGATTCTCGAGCAAAAAGGCTTAATATAATATCATTTGACTGAATCAAAGTCATCATTATATTTTAAATGAAAGCAACAAAAACATTACGGGAATACAGAGGAATACATCTCCATGCTTGACAGTTATAGTCAAATCAATGTCTTCAGTTCTAGTGGGTGCGAGTCAAGCTGATAACATACTTTACTTTTACCAACCTCAAATCATTGTGAATTTTCATTTGGAATGACTCAATTATTTGAAGGCATCACTACTTTATTGTGGTATTACAGTGGAGAATAACAAGAACGATGGGAGAGAGAGAGGCAGCAGCCTAATTGAACTGAAATATTGAAAGAATGAAGCCATCATTAAAGATGTAGGTCTGTGTCAACCTCAGGGAGACAAACAAACTTTATGAGAAGTTTCAGTCTACAGCGAGTGAAGGTGTATCCTGAACATTAAAGTCAAGCGTGCAGTAATATGTTTTCTAACAATACTTCTTTCTGAATAGTGAAATAGTCTATAACATTATTCCAACCACAAGGGTAACAGTGTCCTGCAGAAAAGAAAGAAAGAAAAAAGAAAAAACATGATCTGATGTGAATTACTTTCCTCTTGTCACCTCAATTGGAATGGGGGCTCGTTGCTCTGATCCTGTAATTCAATGAAGCTGAGTTTATTGGTTATTCGATGGTGTCAGTATGATGCATTGACTCTGAAAGTACAACCGACTGGCCATCAAATGAAAAGGTACATAAGTCCCGCGGTGATGTGAGAGACAACTGTGTTGAGTCCAACACTGGCACATGAAGATGGATGCTACTTTTGATTGACTTTGCCAGTCATCTTGTCCCTTGTGTGGTTTTGCGATGCTGTCAGGCTGCACAGTCGGCAGCGCATTCTCTCTGGCAAGGCATTGAAGGAAGAACCCTCAAATGTAACCTGTGCAAAGTTGACACCTGCCACACAGAGCTCAAGGGAGATGACATGTCCTCTCCTCAACATTGTGTTGTGGCATCCTGTGGGATATATTCTCCTCTCTAGTCTACACATAGTATTGGTCAGAACTGTGGCCAGTTACTCATTGTTATGCCATACTGTATAACTGAATGTCTAAATATAGTATCACTAATGTAACCCCCAGCAGCTCTTTTCGAGCTAGTCAGGGGACAGAATCAGCCTTATGTCTTTTTGAGAGTGGACCCTTGAGAATAAGCAGGGGACCTACATTTCAAAGAAGCTTATATCTCTGGATAAATGGCTTTTTTCTCCCTTTCCTTTTTGCCACTGAAGCCAAAATGAGCTGTGACATGAATACAGTCAGGTCTGTGTCCGCAAACCGCTCTTCGGGGAAGGGCAGCTTCATAAAAAAATGTGAAATCAAGGAAGACAGACCATGTGTCACCGCCATTGTTATCAGTGGAGTTGGCAGAGCTCCGCGGGGCCAGGAGGTGACTGCTTCTAAATAATAACGGGATATTAAAGTGCTGAGGGCCTGTTCAAAGGCCTTTGAAATAACACAGCCCCAATGACAATGGAGGCTGTCTGGGTAGGTCCCATTTGGTCTCTTCAACTGGAATTAATGGGCTAAATAAAAAAGTAAAAACGGGACAAATCCTATCAGGCATGTTCTAATATCTAATTGCATCACTCCCATTCATTCATTCATTCATTCATTCATTCATTCATTCATTCATTCATTCAAGATTTTGTTTTCTTCCCTGTCTGCTCACTTGATCAATTATTTATTTACAGTTGCACTGCCAGAAATGATAGAAATGATGGATATCTACTGTGAATAATAGCTGCTCATCTGAAAATGCATTGTAAGCTGTGGAGCTCACCCCCCCCCTCTCTCTTTTTTTTAAGCTTCCTCTTTTAGACAATAAGATTAGGCTGATATGCAGAGCTCCTCAAATAACTCTCCACTACTGTTAACTTAAGCTGGTGAAATGATTCAGTTTGTGTAAAGTACCATTTCCCCCCAGTAAGCCAGCTGTTGATAACAATTTCCCCCCACCCCCGCCGCACAGTGATAACATACAGAAAAGACAGTGATGCGTGAAGTGGAAATGGCAGTGCGAGGGCTAGTTGGCCACCACAGTGGCCCATAATTGTTTGTCCAGTATATTGAAGGAGATAAGATGGACAGGCTTTCGTTGCGATCCGTGTGTTAACGCAACTTACATCTGTTTGATTATCTCCCAGAGCTAACATAACATGTACTGTATGTAACCCCCTATGAGACTATAAAACACAACAATGCATGCCAGTCTAGGACCGCATTATGAATCAAACGGCCAGTAAAATATGGAGTGTTCAAAATGTGTAAAAATGGAACATTAATGTTCCGTAAGTTAAATTGACACCCCGTATTTTACTGTGCAATTCGGTTCATAGCCATAGACATTGCAGCTCATAGATACAGTAAGGCCAACTTAAATGCAATAAAATGCCAGCTTAAGATTCTTTCCACATGAGAAATTGTGGCAACAAAAGGCGTGGATTCCTAGTGTTGCCCTTTAAACAACACCACCTTGTTATCATACTTCACTGAAAATGTACACACCACTATAGCCATGTATTTATCATCGTAATAAAGGACAGAATTTGGTCACGCTTTCAGTACATGGTATTTGGTATTATCACAGAAGAAAATGCTGATATATCACATATAATAACTGTTTATATAGTGGCTAAATCAGACTAAGAGACGTTTCTTTATTTGGGTTCGGACCACACTCCAGATTCATGGTCACGCCATTCATTCAGGGTTCATGCATTACTACCATCTATTCTACAAGCTCATCTATAAGCTCACAGCGATCTTTTAGACTGGCTATTTTTGCACTAGTCTTTGGTTATTATTATTATCACCCCCCCACTACAATGATATGCCCAAAATTGGGACGCCACGTTGAAACTGGTTAAAGGCCGATCTTGCAGCTCAGAGAAGTCTGGGAAACTTTGAGATAATGTGATTTTTAGCTGCTGGGGGAAATGTGGAGCTGCAGTTCGGGGGCTTCTCTCTGAATTCACCCGGCTCTGCAACGTAGTGCAGGAATTCTAGGCATTTTGCCCAGGCAGAGAGAGAGAGAGAGAGAGAGAGAGAGAGAGAGAGAGAGAGAGAGAGAGAGAGAGAGAGAGAGAGAGAGAGATGCATGTGGTGTGGTTGGGGTGGGGGGCTTGTGCTGAGAAAGTTTATGTAAGCATGTGAGCGGGAGGCCTAAGAAGGCTGTGGAATGTGGGGCGGGGGTGAACCGAATGAACAGAGGTAGTTCAAAGCAAGCACCGGCGTTTTTCAAGTGCAGCTTGTGACCAGTGCAGTGCGCCTGGGGTAAGCCAACTGGGCCCATGTTCCGGAAAAATTTAGACAGTACTATTTGGTCTCAGGTTTTTGCCTGGGAATTGAAATTATTCTAGACTAGTCTTTGCTTGTTGAGTCACTGATTACCTTGTTTTTCTCTCACCCACTTGCAGAAACAAACCCAGACTTTCACTCAAACAGTTGTGAGCAGGTTTTCAGTACAATGTCAGTATTACCTAATCTTTTGGGAGTATGCTACCTGGAGAAATGAGCACAGGGGATGACTGGGATTCTTTGTTTTAAATCTGTAATCCTCTGACAGTATAGAATCTTTTTGGAGCTCTAAATGGCATTAATTGGCAAGATAATGAATTGAACAGGTAACTTAACTTGGCAGCACAGGTTTAATGTGTCTAATCTATCCCTTCCCATCATGCACTGCTTCCAGGTACTGTATATTGCATGGCAGGCATGGTTATGTCCATTGTCCTTAACCACGGCCAGAGCTTGGGCTGTTAAGTACCACAATCTCTGTTATTTTGAGTTATTGGAGCATCTGAAAAAACAGAATAATTTCATTTTCATTTGATTGACATCTGTGCTTCTATAATCACCCACACATGATCACTAATTGTTTCAGGGTTTTTCTTTTTTTTTTTGCTATTCTAGATAGAAGACAATTTAGTTGTGATTTGTGCTCTCCATTTATTCCTATGGAAACATCTACTACAAATAGTTCTTAGTCATAGCAATGCCTTTTATTCACTTATTTCTTTTTTCTCCTTCTTCCCCCTGGGAAATTGCAGACTTTCTATAGTATGGTAGATAAAACTCCAAGCACTGAACATCTGGGCCTTTATAGACCACTTAAGATTCAAGTTAAACCCTAGACAGGCAATTCTTGTTCATCTCCTTTATGTCAGAAAGAAACTAATTGAAAGTATGGCTTCACCCTTCCCATTCCCTGAACTGACGCTGCATTTCAAACTAGCTTACAGAGTGAAAACCCACCGTGTGCCTATCCAAGAGGAATACCTGCACTTCCTGAGAGTTGAGAGTTCTTCCTGGCTTCATGAATGCTCTGTTGCACTGCCGCTATGCTCAGTAGCTAACAGAGAACAAAGCCACAGGGCAAGGAAAGTAGTGGAGAAGGGAGGGGAATAAAGTTTGGCACAGGTTATTGCATAGTCTGCTTTTTTGTACTGGCCCAAGGGCAAGTTTTGCAACGCCTCCCATGAGTAACCTGGGCGTATGGGACAGGCGTGTCAAGCAAATTCCTCTGATTCATCTTTTATATGCTTTGTGTCAGTAATTTATCCTCCCGCAGTTGGCATTCAAACCACGGCTGCCTTAGTGGGGTATTTTGGTGGGTGAAAGAAAATAAGTAATAGATAAAAGATGTCAATGCCTTCGTTGCAAAACGTCCAGCTAAATCAACAACACCGCCCGTTGGTTTGACAAAGGTGTGTGGGCGTCAGGCTCGACATGAGGTCCAAGGTCCAGGCTCATATTGATACTCGCCGCTTGTGTTTAACGGTGCAAATATTAAGCCATCTTCATACCTACAAGGTTGGCAGCTAAAAGTGTGACACCTAAGGGAGAGCTGCAGGATTGTTCCGCTACATTGGTGTCTGCCAGTCAAAACGGCTGAGCTTTCAAGCGTGACTATATATTTTCTTGGCTGAAGCACAAAAGATGTCTCATCTTCTCCCCCTCCGCTCTCCTCTCTTGGTCTTTTGTCTTATTAGGCTGCTCTCAGCCCTTTTTGGCGGGGTGGTGGGGGGGTCCACACATGACCGCATCACCCATGCCTCTCCCTCTGTCTCTTTCCATTTGTTTCCATCTCCTCAGACAGTCACGGTTTTCCCATCCATCCTCCCTGTACCACTCTATATTGTTATCTTTAGCCTCCCATTCATATTTGGGTCAAAGACGAATAAGGATTAAAAAAAAAATTAAATTGGCAAAAAGATGCAAATTTAAGCACTTTGTATATTTATTAAAGTCTTGAGATGCAACTCAACAAAAGTGATTCATTTTAAGAATGCAATTATAAAGTTTCACTTTCCCTAAGTGGCCCAAACATTCAGTCAAATCATTCAGCCCTATAACTCCCTCTCGGGAGGATGCTAGCAGTCAGATTAAGATTCACATTTCTTATTTATGTATCACATTTGCAATTTCCTGCCGCACTGTATATATATTTTCCCCCAGTAGTAGCCATTTGTTTTTCCAGTGTGCTTCAGCAACAGCATGACTTTCAGTCACTGCAATAGTATACTGTAGATGTTGTCTCTACTGAGAGCATTTGTATCAATTAGTCATTTTTGTAACCTTCCTTGTCGTTATGAGGTTTATTTGTGTGATTTCCTGCAACACGTTCAGCTGCATTTATAGTTTTGCTGCTGCAAGTCTGGCCAGCCAAGTTTCACTGCTTAAAACCAACTGCATTGCACACTGACTATATAACCTATATGATCCGCCCTCGGATACCCCCTTGTTGCCTACAGGAATCATATCTCTTTCCTTCTCCCATACGGCCCTGTCTTTATTACATGCCTCCAGCTAACTTAGGAGATCTGTAATGATGAGTAACGACAGTGCCGGCACTGCCGGATCCTTGGCATGCCAACCACAGAACTCGAGAAAATACCCAAACCTGTGCTTGAGAATGGAGAATGACCCTACCCTGAAAGTGAGGGTTTTAGTGGCAGTGTGGGTCTTTTTTTTGGAGAGATCTTCCACCCCTCCCCTCAGGCTAAAAGGATAGGCTGCTCTCAGTTACCGGCCTACAGTGTGATTTCATTGAGTTCCCGTTGGTGAACAAAGGCTTTTCAAAGTCACCAACTGCAACAGAAAGTAACTTCCATGGTGAACTGCGTTCTCTTCCATGGAAGTCTCCTTATCTCCTTAATGTCCCTTATCAATTCTAGGCCACAGTAAACTTTGACAGTGGGTGTGTTGCTATACTTTACATATCATGAAAAATGACCAACAACACCCACACTGTATCTGTCAGTATCAAGATAAACAGTGAGCTCATGTTTATTGGTGTTGTGCGTTTTGAAGCCTTGCCTCAGAAGTGAAGACTAAACATTGTTGTTCTATGTTTTCACTTTGTTCATGATGGTGGGCCTTATCAAAAGTTTTTGTCTTTGGTATAATTAAGTAGGTTTAGAAAAAGTGCTATGGAATTTTCTTTTGATCACGTACTTCTTCCCTCAAGCTACCTAGTGATGGTGTTTTAGTCTTAGAAGCCAGATGCCTGCCAAAAAAAAGAAATGCACAAAAGGGGGTTTATGTGTAATTTGTGGGCATTCTTTGGAGAACTCCACTCCACTGTCAAATTTGTAGATCTCAGTTGTGACATTAAAGGACCACTTCACCACTTTTCAACTTATCCTCATATACTTGGTTCTCACTAATGTTCATGATAAAATACCACCATTTTTTCTACTCAGTCTGTCTCATAGGAGGGCTGTGGGCAGTTCAGAAACCCGTCCACCAGTGACATCATCGTTAGGCAGATCTTTTTTTTAAATAAGATTAAAAATCTTCATAAGAACGATGGCTTCCATTATCGTATTGCAACTTTTCAGGAATTGAAAGCCTGCCGTTTCTATTAGCTTCGATTCCCCATCGATGATGTCACTGGTGGACGGGTGCCTGAACTGCCCACAGCCCTCCTATGAGACACAGACCGAGTAGTAAAAAAATAGTAACAATTGTGGCATTTTCTCATGAACATTAGTGAGGACCAATTATATGAAGGCAGGTTGAAAAGTGGTGAAGTGGTCCTTTGACTATGTTAATCAACGGAAAAAAAATGAATACAAAAAAAAGTTTTTGATTGCCGGCTGAGATGCCTTGGTTCTCGAGCAGTTCTTGATCATTGTCCCTAACAGCAGAGCTGTAATGGCTATACGTTTTTTGAACACGATCTGAGACTGCGGTGCTTTCGATTGGCTGCTTTGGTGAGTCGCCAATACACAGGGTGTTTCAATTACTCCTGCCGATGAAGGCTGAAAGATGAGGTTGAAAAACAGTTGGCTATTCCTATATTACGCCTACATGTGCATTCAAACCTATTGTTAAATGAAATGACTGTGTACCCTAACATGTTCAGTCTGGCGTCTTTACATAACACCTTTGATGTATCACTCCCCGAGCCACCCATCCTCCTCTCAAACAACTCCGAAAGTCGTTGTGTTTGCTCAGCTGAAGGCCGTAGGCCCCACATGGCATATGGCCAGCCGTAAAAAAAAAAAAAAAAAAGTCCCTGCCAGCCAATGTAAAGACAAGAGCAGTGGTTGATGTTCCACCAGCTTGCCGTTATTCTTTTCCCAGCTCCTTCTTTTAACGGTGGCAGATTATAGGCACTTTTCAAAGCCTCTCTTCTTCAGCGATCAATAATCATAAATCACTGATTGAGTAGGCAGTGATGTGAGATATTTATTGTGCTTTCAACTGAAATATGCTGTGGTAGAAAGTAATAGAATGTCGTCACCCTCAGATCTTTTATGTTTTTCCGCAGATTAATGCCCTACTTCATTGTAGAGTGCAAGAGTGTCATACCAAAGAAGTGAACATAGCGGATCTAAGTTCACAATGTGTCACATTGCGACGCAAACTTGTAGATCAGCTATTTTCAATATTTTGAAAAAACAAATGAAAAAGAAAAAAGAACGAACGGTTTGATTTTATCATTTGATTCGGTCATTGCCTGAATGCAATGGATACACTTGATAACACGCATGGACCTAAAACCAAATGTAAAACTACACATATTTATAAGTGTATCTCCTTTCCATCCACCAGGCGTCATTCGAACACAGGAGCTGCTGGACCACGAGACTACGGCCCACTACTGGTTGACGGTCTACGCCATGGACCGCGGCGTGGTGCCGCTCTCTTCCTTCGTTGAGGTCTACATCGAGGTGCAGGACGTCAACGATAATGCGCCGCAGACCTCTGAGCCTGTCTACTACCCCTCGGTCATGGAGAACTCCCCCAAGGACGTCTCCATCATTCAAATCGAGGCGGTCGACCCAGACGCCAAGGCCAGCGACAAGCTCACGTACAGGATCACCAGTGGGAACCCCCAGGGCTTCTTTGCCATTAACACCAAGACAGGTAAGATGGCCACCACCTCACAATGCTCTTAAAGCAGCAGTAGTGTTCAATCATGTGCAATGGTGCCATCAGTGTATGGAGGTTATTCATTCCAGCCAAACATTATACATTATACATTATATTTAACATATTAAACAGGTATTTTGTGTCAAGGAATACACACACTTTGAACCAGAGAGATAGAGCTAATGAAATCGGGCATTGTGTTTAATTGGAAAGAAACTCTACTGAAGGCCTAATACAATTGGCCCTCTGTAGCACATGATGATATACTACTGCTTTGATGAGTGTCAAGGGCTGCCACAGTCATGTGTTTACAATGCAGTCAAAGGCAAAGGCTAATCTTAAACATGTCTGCTAGTTCAGCAAGGAAACACTGCACCAAACTATATGCAGGAGTTTCGCCAGTCCACTTCGCGTCACATTTCAAAAGCGAGACCGTTAGCACAGGTCAGTCTGCATGTTAAGAGTATTAATAACATTAAGCTGTCACTGAGTGGCTCACATTATTATTAGGACGGCCTCTCACAATCATGCAAACTCTGAGGGTGGGCTGAGACGACACATGGAGAGTATGACGTGCCACGTCCGGTTACTTCAACTGAGGGCGTCATAGGCAAAAGGGCAAATGTATATGAAGTGCGGGTTGTGATGTTAAATTACCCATGGAGGCTCTGAGCTTTGGTTTGAGATGCACACAGCCAGACACTGAAGAGCAGTGTCCTTTTCCAAGAGACGCTACTGTTTGCTGTCTTGTGAAAGGGTCCGCAGTGTGAACGCTCGAATTTAGCGTGGGACGGACAGCACAGCAGTCGCTACAGGGAATATACAGGGGCTTTTCCCACTCTTAACACTCTACGGTATCACATAATGGCCTTCTGCAAATGGATGGACGATGAATATTTCATCAGAATTCTTTTATGAAGACTGCCAGAGAAGGCACGGTTTTAGTGACGATCGTGGAGAAAATACTTGCGAAAGGAGCAAAGTGAAACTGTGTGTACAGACAGGATTTCTATGTCTGTACAGGTTTTGCTTGTATGATTCCGAATTTTGGCTCAGTAACATGCAGGGATTGAACTCATGCTGTATTAGACATGCTGAGTTGCACTGCTGCAATGGTCATTTGAAAGTCTGCTCCGTGCAGATTTTACAGATGAAATTGTTATTCACTTCATTTCATTTTCTTCTCTGCGGACCTACACACAACCAGAGTAATTGTACTGTGGTTTGTCTTATTCGTAATTGACCTCAGCATAAGTAGGCCGAAATGGAAAACTCTTGCTGGGCTTGTTAGTCAGTGGGTATGAAAGTAAATTACCCTAATTTTCATTAACATTGTGCACGGGAACGACAGCACACTTGTTTATAGTTCACATAGGTCTTTCGGTGAGTGTTAATTACTAAGCCTAGCTTACCTCTTGAGTTTGCATTATTCTCGGGATTGCACTGACTGCTACTGCTCATTTAAAATTGAAATGAGGAATGTAAGGGTGGAACTGTTGCTCCAATTTGTCCTCATTGACTTGTGTGGTCCTCATATTCCAAGGCAGTCACATCAACAAACTGGGGGTTATTTTGGTTTGAAGTGGCCAATGTGAATTTTCTGACCAAATAAGGATTGGCCATGTAGCATGCCTTTCCCCTGCAAGCCATGGCCTAATCCTGGCCACTTTCCAAAAAGGAGAGTCAAAGGAAGCAAAAAAAGGAACGGCTCTAGCAGGGAGAAAGCCAAGGTGTGGTTCTGAATTCACCCACAGTGTTACCCGAAGCTGGGTGAGGACACAGGTTTTTGTGTGTTGTGCGTGTGCTTGCACAATGATGTCAGCTTACATTGAACTGATAAGAAATCTGCAAGGCTGAAAGAAGAAAAGTGTAGGGAAATTAAATATTTGTTGTCCAGTAAAGCACTCATGCACAAAAGTGATTTTCTAAAGGAAAGCAAGAGAGGCTCTGGTTGTGAAGAAAGCAAGTTTTTGTCACAGGCCTCACTGTTTAGAGGATATTGTTCCTTCTCTGGAACACTAACCTGTAATGAAGTAAAGGAATACACACACATACACATACACACACATGCACACGCGCACACACACGATCACCTCTATTTTTCCAAAAGTTTTTCACCAGTCCTGAGTTGCCGCATTTCACCTGCTGTCAAAATGTAATGATGTTTGATCAGTCACTGTTGCTTTAAGAGCCTTTGTGGTTTCCTCTGGTCAATGAACCGATCAATACAACCCTCTTGATCAATTGTGCCTGAACCCGTAATGATTTTCATTTAACCTTCCCACGTGGGAGGCAGGGTGCCATTCACTGGAGACCCATGGACTGGCGTGTGAATCCTGAATCGGTGACTATTTGGCGTTTGGATTGAAGTTGAAGGGGGGGGGGGGGGGGTTACGCCTTTATGGAGGTCTGCACTCTACCGAGTTCATGCTTGTGCAACATCCATTGTTTTTTAATCGACAACCCATTTAGTAACCCGTTCACTCAGCCTCTGCATAAATTCCTCCTAACCCACATATTTTGGGGTAAGCATGCCCCCTCCACCACCATCACACCTTCCGGCTTAAGGCGTTCTTATGAAATCAGAGTTTATGGCCGGTCCCACTGAGGAAAGGAGCCTGTTTACACGAACACTGGCTGCATTTTATTAGAATGCGGGAGGAATGATGAAAGGAAAACATAAACAACCGTTCTGCACAGAGGGCAACGGGGCTGAGCGGCTGAGATCTGTAAGCACATATTAAAGCATGTTCAAATGTTATCAGCAGGCCACAGAGCCTCGCGTGTCAGGCTCACCTTCCTCACAAAGAAAAGTTTTGTTACATTGCTGCTCAATTGCTTTTGTCCTCCCGTTTGGAGGAGCGAGGCGGAGACAGATTTACAGACGATGTAGGAAGGAAAGGAAAGGAGAGGTGAGGAGAGACCACAGCATTACAAGGAGACGAGAGCAGGGCATATCGAGCATAAAGAGGAAAATGGTGAGTCAAGGAGAGAGAGGGAGAATGGAGCCTCCTTTCACTTCAGAATCAGCCTCCATGTCCTCAGTGGAGATTAGAAATTATCTTTTATTTTCCGACTGTGTGGGATGAAAATAGTCCCGATATCTGTCCACATTATCAACTCAATATGACATTTTCACCGCATATTGCAGGTTTTTGAAAATGTTTAAATTTACAACACGCGCGCCTCTGTAATTACACAGTCCAAAATTGCAATGGAAGCATGGGCCCTGTCTTGGCGTAGCTACAAAGTGTTGTGATGGAGTGGAGAAAGAGGAAAAAGAGCTCTAGGCCTATGTTTTGCTGGTGGTTTTCAGAGGGCTCCATATGGAGGCGTATCTTTCAGGCTAGCTCGGCTAGCATCCCACCGCAGGCCCTTCCTGTGTCCTTCATCGCACGTCAAGCTACACAACTGGCTTTGAATGCGACACAAAAAATCTATATATATATATATACTGTATTGGCAACGCTTATTTATTTTTTCTAATCCGTTGCAGATATGGGCCTTTAAAACTTGTTGACAACAGGCTCATATTAAGCATGTAGCATCATGACTCTCACCAGACCCCCATGAGGAGTGTAAATGTCATCAGCTGCTCTGGACGTGAAATGGGTCAAAGTCGTTATGAATCTACTTAGCTTGCGTCACACTCTCTGTTGTCCATTCTTTCTCAAGTAATAGAGTTCAGTGGCCGTCGTTCTGTAAACCACCAACCACTATTTGTTTGGGAGCAAACAAAAACATGATTTTACAATTTGCCTATTAGGCATACTCATCCAGAGTGACAAGATCAAAGTACATGAACCCGAGTCAACAAACAAGTTAAATGGCCACGCAAATGGAGCACAAAGAAACTAAGTGTCACAACGTAACTAGGATACCAAGTAAACATCATGATTATTATTATTATTCATTAACCTAGGGTCTGTCTAAATAACATACTTAGAATATGTGGCTATCTTAGACAAATAACATAATATGTGAACAAGTAACCAATAGTACAAGCATATATTAACAAGTAAAACAAAATAATAAAGACATAAAACAAGGAGTGATGAGTGCTAGATGGTGAGGTAGAGTCTGAAGGGGGTGAGTTTAGAAAACATAACAAAAAATAAACAAAATAATGATTGTAACTCGACATGTGCTGTGTGCAGCACGACAGCTCAGTGAGTTCATCCAAGCAGGTCAGCCTAACACAGATGAAGACTTCTCTCCACGGCATGTTGGGTGGTGTTCGTTGGCCAATGATCCCCACACTGGCTCAGTAAAGCCCAGGATGAAGGGCTTAGGGCCTGCTTAATTTCTGCCGAGTAAACAAGTCCTGCTGTTTGAGTTGTTCTCTGACTTTGGTTTGTTATTAAAGTGCAAGGCCAGCTCTTCTCTCTTGACTACCCCCCCCCCCCCCCCCCCCCTCTCTCTCTCTCTCTCTCTCAGAGAGAGAGAGAGAGAGAGACAGCGACACAATCCTAACAGCTAAGAGACTGGAACCACAGGGTCTGCATATAGCCTGTTCAGTGAGAGAGAGGGAGAGAGAGCTTAGGAATGAGCAGGGGGTCTTGCCCACTTGTTCTTTGTACTGCTGTTCTTGGACACGGAGATGGAAATTGTGTTTGTTAGATAGGAGAAGCTGAGGGTCTCTAATCACTGGATCAGGTCTGTTGAAGAGAGAAGGGGGGGGGGGGGGGGGGGGGTGACATGTAGACATGTTGCCATTGGATATATGACATGCTTTTGTGTCACGTTACGAAGAATGATCTGTTCATAAAGTTGCGTATAAATATAGAATTATGATTGCTGGTATGCACATGCATTCACGTACACTCACCCACATACATACATGCATGCATGCACGCATACACACACACACACACACACACACACACACACACACACACACACACACACACACACACACACACACACACACACACACACACACACACACACACACACACACACACACACACACAACCCACTGGCTGTAATGAATAGGAGACCTATCAGGTTTATTACTACACATACCACAGTCTTCACGGCTCCCCTCCCCATCCCTCTTAGCCACCCCTCTCTCTCCCTCCATCCTCCATTCTCCCACACTGAACAGGATTCTTTCGGGGCCTTAAGAAAACATAAAAAAGCTTATTTCATTTCTTTTGCGGACCACATTGCACACTGACCCCCAGCAACTTGCAAGAGCTCTCAGCTGTGAGGGTGGAAGACCGTATGACTCCTCATGCTTACTTGACTATTTCCACCCCAAGCCAAACCTTTACTCTCTTCTGTTCTGTTCAGAGGTGGACAGGATTGTTTAATTATGCTGCTGCTGTGCTGCTGTTGTTTGTAAAGGCTGAGAGAGAGGAAGGCCCACCTCACCTGCCAGAGAGGGGCAGAGCACAGTGACACGGTTATCTTCTGAAACGGGTTCCTGTGGGCTTTTGAAATGCCGCTGGCCTCCTGTGACCGAGCGGACTTTGAGCTTGCGCGTGCGTGCGTGCGTGGGCGAGCCATTGTGACATGCATGCTGTCAGACGCACTACTACGCACACACACACACACACACACACACACACACACACACACACACACACACACACACACACACACACACACACACACACACACACACACACACACATGCACAGGAAGTTTGTCTGGGAGGGACGGGGAGAGAAGTGGGGCATATATCACTTTGGAGTTGGAGTGTGTTTATCTTTATCTTCTATCCACTCCTAATCTACTTCCTGGTTGGACTGTTCCATCTGAATCACTCTGATAACACACTCTCTCCTGGGTGGGCGCTCCGTTAAAAATTAACCTGCTAACATTTAGCAAGGGGAACGTCGGCAGGAAATGCCAATGGGTTAAACGTGTCCCTACAAAGCTTTCGCTGGCACACGTGCTCATGTTCCATTTCCACCAGAGATATATTGTTTTCCTCAGCCCCCAAACCCTCCCTCACCCCCTGATGTATTGTCGTTGGTATGCAATTCTCACCTGTTACATGAGAGCTGTGCTCTCGGTGTGTGCATAAAGCCTTTACACACACAAAAAAAGACTCCACCTATCATAAAGAGCTGCCCTGTGTTCTGCTCGTCTAACAATAGTATAGCAGAAGCCATTGATTCAAATGGGCCTCCTGTTACACAGAGTTTTCCCTTCTTTTTTCTTTTTTGAGGCCCTTGTCTGTATGCTCCCGATTGTGTATTTGACCCTTTAGTGGCACCTTTCAGTTTGGCAGGTCAGAACAGCGATGAAAGAAAGGTAAACCCGGGTGAAGTTTTGAGGCCGCGCTGGAAACACAGCGCAGGCTAAATGGCGATGCCCCCTCAACATCCCCCCGACCCGTTAGACACCCCCACCGAGCCTGGAGCCAACAACCTCTTTGTCCTAGGCTGAAAAGGAATATCTCGGGTGATGCCTTGGCAGGCTCAGCTGCCTCTGTGAGGTTTTTATATGCATTCGTAATGCCCCCGCCATCGCATGAAAGAAAGAAGAATGGTGGTGGCTTGCAGTGGATTGAGGGGTGGGGGTGGGGGGTCCATATCTACTGGGATCCGGTGCTGCAAAGCATTCATGCTCGCAGAGTTCGTATCACCTTTCAACAACGCCTTCTGTGGTTTTCATTGAGGGAGGGGGGAAAATATGCATTAACACTATCTATGTTCTCTCTCTCTCTCTCTCTCTCTCTCTCTCTCTCTCTTGTTTTCTCACACGCACGCACGCACGCACGCACGCACGCACGCACGCACGCACGCACGCACGCACGCACGCACGCACGCACACTGAGACATACAGTATATACATACACTAGTGCTGGCCGTGACATGTTAAGGCCTCAGCCGATAAGCGCTGGAGGGACGCCAGATAGGAAGCAGATACTACCTCCAACAACTTCCTGCAGTTTCCTGTGATTTTTCATCCCAAACAACTGGCACGGGTCTCAAACAGCCATTAAAGGAGAACCTGAGCACCAAAAGGACAAAGGCCCTTCCTGTCCTGCAGGAGCAGTGGGGAAAATTACATCCATAGTGCGTCTCTCCTCAGTTAGAATGTGCTCTGAGCCCAACTGTTGCTGTCCTTCAGTATCTTCCCTCCGCGGGGGGGTTCCAACCAGCAAGGTGGACCACCCAGGAGCAGCCAGATCCTCACCTTCCGAGTGTCAGTTTAACTCTTTGAGAGTGACAACATGGACCAAGAAGAGGTCCATGTTGACACTCTCAGGAGTTAAAAATGGAACCGTGGTTGTTGATTAATTGTAGAACACTATACACACACACAGACGCACCTGTCTCTCCCCGTCCTCCCTTCCCCCTTCCCTATCTATCACCCGGGACTCCGAGCCTCCTGCTAAAACAGATGGGAAGGAATTGGCCACCTAAGAGCAGCTTAAACGGTGTTATCCCACGATGGCCTCCGTCTGGGAGAAACAACCTCCAGTTGTTCACACCAGACCTGTCTTCTTTGCATGAGCAAGCCTAGGAATGTACACATCAGCTTTATAAACACCTATAGTCCACCAGGAAACTGCCTTTTCACATCCATCTCCACCCACCCACTCATAGACACACACATGCATGCCCACGTGCACGTGCGCGCGCACACACACACACGCACACGCACACACACACAGTCTCCGTTTATGCTGCAAAATATATTCGTCTTACGTTCTCTATTGCTCTCTGTCAGTCTATTGCTTTGTCTGTCTCTGCTCTTGTCTATATTTTTTAGTTTCTCTTTGTACCCATTTGTCATTGTCTCCTTTGCTACTCCCCCCCCCCCCCCTCCCTCTCTCTCTCCAGTCTAAATATCTGAGATTATATTAGCTGTGGAGGAGCTGTGATGGCCCAGCTGGTTTTCCAAAACAGCTCCATGGCTTCCAATTACCCATCTGTTTATATGAGCGTACATGTCAATCAAACCCTTCTCACAAGCATCTGGATGTATAGGTGCACGCGTGCGCGTGTGCGTGTGTGTGTGTGTGTGTGTGTGTGTGTGTGTGTGTGTGTGCGCGCGCACACACACACACACACACACCGGTTACCGTGGCAATGGGAATCACTAACGTGGATAAATCCTGACATACATATACTCCGGTCATAGTAGCAAATGGTATCAGTTAGCACGCGCGCCGGGCAGTCATAAACTTCAGCTATGGCCTCCACCAGCTACGATTGCCTCATCAGTGACCTGTCAGTTGGTCTCATGCAGAGCTCGATGACCGATGCCAGATCTTTTGGTTGAGATCCCGATCTTGGAGATAATCTCGGCTGCATAATTGCAGATACACCCTTGTCGTTTCCAAAAGGTTAAAGAATGGCCCCATATATAGGCCAGCCTGATGCATCGGCCGTGGCTTCATGTGGTTTCCTTCCCTGTTCTACTATCATGTGTATGGCTGTGGGGGGTTTATGATGGAGTGGATATCTGTCTCCGTGTTTATGTGCAGTGGTGGAAAGTAACTTAAGTACATTTACTCAAGTTTGAGGTATTTTTTAAACGGTGCACACCGCTCCAATGACTCCAATAACTAACAATAAAACAGTACAGTACAGTACAGTACAGTACAGTACAGTACAGTACAGTACAGTACAGTACAGTACAGTACAGTACAGTACAGTACAGTACAGTAACTACCACAATAATAGTATAGTTGCACCACACAGTTCACAAGGGTGTGGTTTAGACTTTACTGGAGTGTTTCCAATGTTCAGTACTTTTACCCACTTCATCTGGGGCAAATATTGCACTTTTTACTCCACTACTAATTATTTTTAAAACTTTTGTTACGAGTTACTTTATTACAAAAGTTACATTACCCACTTCAACCCTGTAATAGCCTTTTTTTGAAAAACCTTTTGGTACGTTTAAGTACATTTTGATACCAATACTTTTGTACATTTTGAATTCTGGACTTTTACTTGTAAAAAATCAGAGTACTTTTTCCACCACTGGTCAGACAGCTTTCACGTGTCTGTCTTTGTTTATGTGTCGGTCTTATCACACACATTAGTTCTACCAGTGTGTGTGTGTGTGTGTGTGTGTGTGTGTGTGTGTGTGTGTGTGTGTGTGTGTGTGTGTGTGTGTGTGTGTGTGTGTGTGTGTGTGTGTGTGTGTGTGTGTGTGTGTGTGTGTGTGTGTGCGTGTGTGTGGGTGTACGCGTGTGTGTGTGATATATGTGTTGCAGCTGTGAAGTGGGTTAGCCGGCTCTATTCTCTTGGTGATAATGCTATCCAGTTAAATGTCAGCCAGCTTCACAAAGACTCCTCTCACAGAGAGAGAGAGAGAGAGAGAGAGAGAGAGAGACTGTCTGAATGCTCTAACCATGTGCATGTGCCTACACAGTTTTCTGACACTGCCATGGCTGTGTTTAGTTGTTGGTCTGTCTGGATGACATTGCAGGGCTTTCAACAATGTGTCAAGTGTCGTCTCTTTCCTTCTTGCTAAATAATATGTCTCTCTGAGAGCTTTAGATGGACCTCTCAGGCCAGTCAATCAGTTAGACAGGAAGTCAGTCAGTCGGGCACACAACAAAATCTGCTTACTTTAACTGGAAGTGTGGAAATAAAATGCAGGTACATTTCAGAGTTAAATTACCACTGGATTCCCTGCTTATTTGGACTCAGCCGGTGAGCCTTGTTTGGAACTTTTCTTGGACAAACTCGTAGTACAGTCTGTAACATGCTTGCACAAATCCGTGTTCCTCTGCTTGCAGCGCGAATTCCGAGTAGCTGCTGTCGAAACAGCGTTGTTTGTTTTGAAGGCCTGCAGAAAACGCGGCACTCATCAAGAACGAGCCATCTTTAGCCACCATGCCGCCACAGATACCAATAACCAGCTCATAATGAAACAGAAAACATCAACGTGCACGCTTGGGACAGAAATCGGTCTCAAGCGCCAAATTGAGTAGATGAGTTGCTGCGGGGGGGGTGATGTTTATTTTTTCCCCAGACAAGCGCGAACCCAACAAAACCCAAGACAACAAATCAAAAATGTTTTAGCTCATGGCTGAGTTGTTGCTGCGAAAACAGCACGTGGTACCAGTGAACCATGTCAAGGCACTTAAATCTAGGGATCGGTGGCCTTGGGGGGTGTGTGTGTGTGTGTGTGTGTGTGTGTGTGTGTGTGTGTGGGGGGGGGGGGGTCACCGCGACTATAGCCTGCCGGTAGACAACCAGTGCATTCCCGTTCGTCTGCAGTCACAGCTAAATGTGTGTCATCTGTGTCAGACACCAGAGTGGTAATCACCAGCAGTAACTCCTGGGTTTGAAGCTGCTCAACAATGTCCCACGGCTCCATGGCTAACACCCCCCAAATACACACACACTCTAATCTACTCATACACATATCCACATATATAAATGATCACGCACGCACACACGCATGCACGCACGCACGCACGCACGCACGCACGCCCTGCCCCCCTGAGGCATCCATTTTGAGGTGGTGGTTGGAGTTGGAGGACAGCGGCAACACTGCTTGCGTGCTTCTTGTTTTTCCCTGCCTTCTCAAAACAGTATGGCTATAATTACTGTCGGCCCCGGCTCAACCCACGCCTGAGGACACCTACCCTCTCTGTGTGTGTGTGTGTGTGTGTGTGTGTGTGTGTGTGTGTGTGTGTGTGTGTGTGTGTGTGTGTGTGTGTGTGTGTGTGTGTGTGTGTGTGTGTGTGTGTGTGTGTGTGTGTGTGTGTGTGTGTGTGTGTGTGTGTGTGTGTGTGTGTGTGTGTGTGTGTGTGTGTTTTATGCAGTGCGGTTGTAACTTGCAGACTCCCCTCGGTGCAGTTCCTTGCTTGGCCTGCCGAACTTTCCAACCAAAGGTTTATGCAGCTCCTTAAGTTTCAGGTGCTAGATATGCTAACTGTATTTTTGTATGGCCTCCAGCCCTACACGTGTCCCTATAGTCTTTCATCAAAGGAACATTCCTGGACTCCTTTTTTTTAAGGTGTCTAGAATGTGCAGGGCGGATTTAGAGAAAGTTAATTTTAGCCATTGACCACAATCAACTGACTGACTTGAGATCTGGAGCTCACCGCCGGGGAAAGCTCACTGTGCAATCCTCCGAGAATTAAAGAGAGTTAAATGAACACACTGGGGATAAGAGTAAACATGCAGATTAGAGAGAGAAAGAGAGAGAGAGGAGAAAAGGGCAGAAAAAGAAATGAAAAGGGAAGAGTGGTAGAAAGGGAGAGAGATGGGAGTTTGACAGAAAGTAGAGAGAGAGAGAGGGGGGGGGTGAGGGGGGTGGGGAGGGAGAGAGAGAGAAGAGAGGCCACATGCAGCGAGAAACTAGACCCCCCCTGTCCTCTACTAAAAGCTGGTAATTTGATCCTACTGTTTACCTTTATTCAGTTGCCTTGCAAAGTGACAACTACAACAGAGAACAGCTTTTGCATATTTTATAGTCTTTAAAAATGTCGTTTGGAATTAACTCTCTCCCGTGAACTGGGACTACAAAAGAAGGCCAGTGCTAGTTGGGAGACGGAGTCTTTATTCTCTGTCATCGCGGCCCTTTACGGCCTCCCAATGACTCTTTAGAAGCCGTTTAACCGCCTAGCACCGTGCAGGCTTTGTAGAACCTTGAGCAAAAGGGCAAAGGAAAGAAAGAGAAAAGAGATAGGCTCCCGCATTCTGCAGTGCTGAGGGGAAAGGGGGTTATTTTTGGGGAGCTGTAAGTTGTGGTTAGCTATTCTGGTTCTAGGCATATGTGCCATTGATGGGTTTGGGTTTCGGAAATCCTCCGCTTTATGCTAATCAGGCGCAGTGTGGCAGGGCAGACGGCTCTGGTGCGGTCGGACTTGGCACTTCTACCCTGCACTCAACGTCTCTGCAAGGCTGCTATTACAGCGTAACCCCGCTCATAACCTAACCAAGGGACCCATATCCTTTCTCCCTCTTCTCTTCTCTTCTCTTCTCTTCTCTTCTCTTCTCTTCTCTTCTCTTCTCTTCTCTTC